>NC_133618.1:676698672-676766172 GCF_048593235.1 Sminthopsis crassicaudata
AAAGAAACATGGAAAAACAAATGATCTCAAGCTAAATGAAAGCATTTATGCTTTTGTATTTGCATCCCTAACACAGCACAGTGCTTGACACATATTAAAAACTGAAGAAATGCTCTTCCATTCAACAATTCATTCAATGACCAGCATTTATTCCAGTAAAAGGATGATGAAATACATCTCCCTCATCTTGATATTGGATGTTTCAGATGACTACCAATACCAATTGTAGTAGACAAGGACAGATTTGCTGTATTACCCAGTTTTAATTGACTATTTTTCTTTATTATAACAAAAGATTCTGATCAAGGTGATCATGAAATAAATAAATCCATAAAACTAGAAAAGCTAGAAAACAACATTTTCCATTCCTATGTCCAGCCAAAGCAAGCAAACAAATGATAACTCTAATGTTAGGGGATTTGGGTTCAAATCTAGCCAGTCATGAGACTTTAAGCAAGCCTTCTTACCTCTAAAAGCCCAAGTTTTCTAATCTGTAAATTAGGAATAATGTTTGATGCATTGATAAATAATGAGAAACATGCTTTACAAATTTAGAAGTACTATTAAAAATGAGAGGTGTGATTATAAATTCAATTCCAGAGACATTCATTAGACTCATTAGGTGCACAATGTTTTACTAACCTCTAGGGATGCAAAGACAAAACCTTCCATGCTCTTGAGCTTACATGCTCATGAGATGCTATAAATATGGATTGCTCTTATTAAATTTGTTTTTTTTTTAACTTTCATTATGGATTTAACAAACACGAACATTTTCATATTCAAAAAGGAATAGAAAAAACCATTTTTACAAAACCATTAATCTCTGTCAGAAAGTAAGCTCTATCAAGAAGAGATGATCTCCTTCTTCCTATGAATATCCCACCCCCATCACAGTGACTGGCAAATAGTACACACTTAATCAATACTTATTGATTTATCGGTACAGCTTGCATTTAAAAATTTTTATTTTTATCTTAATTTAATTTATGGAACAAAATGAGCATTTCCATAATAGCATAATAATAAAAAGATGATTGCACATGAAACTGCAGTTCTATTACACACAACTTGCTATTCCTTTAAAATATGTAATAAAGCTATCACATAAATTTCTTTTTTTTTCCCCCTAAGATGTTTGCCATTAGACACAAACATATGTATGTGTGTATATGTAAAATCATTCTATACATGCTTCTATTTATCAATTCTTTTTCTCAATGCAAATAGCATCACTTTATATGTTTTTTGTAGGTAATTTGGGTATTTATATGGTCAGAATGATTTATTCCCTCAAAGTTGTTTTTAAAACAATATTGCTGTTACTGTATACAATATTTTCTTGGCTGCTCACTGGACTCTTCATCATTTCAAGCAAATCTTTTCATACTTTTCTAAGAACACTGAGCTTGTCATTTCTTATAGCACAGCAGTATTCCATCATTGTCATATACAACAACTTGTTCAGCCATCCCCACAGCTTGTCCCTACAATTTCCAGTTCTTTGCCACCACAGAGAGAGCTGCTATAAACACTTGAAAACATATAAGTTCTTTTTCCTTTATTTATAATCATCTTTGGCAATAGACCAAGTAATGGTAGTGCTGGGTCAAATATATGCATTTCTAAAGCACCTATTTAATCAAATATACCACCCTCTTTAGGTATCCTTTGCCTAAATGTTTTCTACTTTTAATGTTTCACTCACATTATTTGTTTTTTTTTTTTCTTTTCTTTTTTGGGGAAATCAATCTTACTCTCCCAACCATCATTAATCTGCTTAGAGGTAGAAGGCCCTGTGTCATCATTGAGCAGCATTTTTAAGTAATTGAAAATTGTTTTCCTTCTTCAAACTGTAATAAATGTATTAAATATTCTGATTTCTCCTCACTTTTCTCTGTACAATTTATACAAATCCATGCAGTTTTCTCTGAATCCGTCCCTTTTGTCATTTCTTCCTATGAAATAACTCATTGCATTCTTTCATTCATTTTCTCTGTGGTTTCCAGGTGTGCTCAGATTTCCCATTCATTTCATCATCCCTCCCCAGTTATTCTGCTTGGTTACATTTCCAACAACCACATGCCCTCACTTTGGGTCCTCTCTTGTGTACCCCCTTTTCTCTTTCCAATGTGTTGGCTTCCTCCATAATTTCATAAGCCCCTTAAAAGCAGGTACTGTCCTTTTTCCTATTCATGTCTCAGCAATTAGCACAGTGCGAGATATGTAGTATGCACTTGATCAAAGTTTACTGTATTGTATTAATCATACTTTGTTTAGCTACTCCCCAACAAGCTGATGGGCACTCCCATTTTTCCCATTTTTTTTTTGCTATAAAAACAGCAAAAAGTTACTCCTATAAATATTTCCATACAAATGGCTTCTTTTTTTCTGTTGCTGATCTCTTTACGGTATATTGTATAAAATATTTTGATTTTTGTTTTGTTTTTTTAGTTCACTGCCTTTTTTCAGTGTCTTTTTCTTCCTATCTTAGCCCTTCCTTCAAACAAAGAGCACCACTGGTTCTCTCTGACAATGCATGTCACATCCCACACTCAGGGTGCATGATCTCTCCAACAGAACATATGGAGCATGGTCCATAGCCCTCTGAAGCCAGGACTGGTCACCACATTGAGTCTCAGAAGTCTTTCCTGCTTGTTTTCTTTTTTTTTTTCATTATGTCAGTGGTTCTCCAGTTAAGTTAAATTTGTGGAAATGCACTAGATGATGGAAGTTCTTCCAAATGTTTCCAAATTTTGTGTAAATTTCTCATCTCTTATGACAATAATATTTCGTATATCTCTGTAGAATGACACACTCAGCAAATCCCCAGTCAATGGACGCCCACTTTCTTTTCAGTTCTTGTCTACTTCAAAAACTGCCTTGATGAATATTTTATAATTAAGTTTTCTTTACCTTATTTTTTATTCTAAATCTCCATCTTGCTCATGGGAAAGCTCTTAGATAGCCATCCAGCCTTCGCTGAGTGCATCACTTTCCACCTATGGGATCTATGTGCCATTTATCTGTGTGTGACTGGCCTGGATTTGACATCTGGCACCAGTGGATAAAAGTCACAGCTCAAATAATTTGGGCCATCAAAAGCTGTTTACTATTCTAGTGAAGAGATCTTGTGGGCTTGGAAACAGAATTGGACCAGCTGGACTTGGTGTTTATTTAAATCCAGCTAACATTAATGAGTTGAGTAGCTCCAAATGGCCACCTGAGATGCTAACTGCTGCATGGACATCTGTCTACCTGCTGGGACAGGCTGCCCCATGCTGGGTTTAAGTGTGTGCCTTAGAATCTTAAGATGGGAAATGAGGCCTTGGATCGTTTTTATGGCTACACTATGCCAAGGTCGAAAAGAAGGGCTTATAAATCAGATGTAAATTAGTAGAAAAAAGGAAATCCTTGTCAGACAGAACTATAACTCAAATAATTTGCTTTCAGTAAAGGTTCTATCTCTGTCTCTACCTTCTTCTTTATCTCTCTCCTTCCCTATTTCCCTTCTATTCTTTCCTCCCTTCTCTCCTCCATCCCTCCATTCTTTTCTTCATTCCTTTTTTCTTACTCCTTCCCTCCTTCTTTTCTTTACTCCATCCTTTTTTTTCCCTTTCATTCATCTGTCCTTCCTTTCTCTTTCCTTCCCTCTTCCCTCCTTTTCTTTCTCCCTCTTTCCTTCCTTCCTTTATTTCTTCCTTCCTCCCTCCTTCCTTCTCTTCTCGCCTTCCCACCCTTCTTTGCTTCCTTTCTTGAATCTTTCTCACTAGCTCTTCATAAATCTAAAGTATCCCAAAGGTCTATTTTTGCTCTTGTTAACTTAAAGCTTTAAACTCGGGTCATTGGGTGACCAAGAACAGATGTTCAATTAAATAAATGGTAAAGAACCATCTGGTTTCTCCACTCCTGATCAATGGCACAAGAGAGAGAAAAAAAATCCCCTAAATGCAAAAATCCTTACCCTATGCTAAAAAAAAAATACTTGCTTTCATTAAGCTTCCAATCAGAAACTTTGAAGCAGTCGGAGAATGTTGTAGTTGAAAGAAGCTTTAGCAACTTCAACTTCTCCCCCATCTCTCTTGATTCCAATCCTCCTTCACCATCTTCCCACTGGATAGTTCCCACAGGACATCCTATTGATATTTCAATCTTAACATGCTTAAAAGAGAATTTGTTTCTTTCCCTAACCTGAGAGCTGTTGTCCCCCCCATAGAATATGCTGCCTCAAAAGGTCTCCTGGCAGACACTAATGACTGATCACTCAGCAGCTACAAGAACGCCCTTTTCAGTGGGATTTGGACTGAATGACTGAGGTTCTTTCATTGGCCAAATTCTGTGATGCTATGATTCAGCTCACAACCATCCCACTTTCTAACTTTCCTGTTTCTGCCAAGGGCACCCTTACAATGATCCAAGCTTGCCACCTTTATGCCATCCTCAATACCTCCCTTCCCTTCAACATCATCAGCCGGGGTTCCACTCATTTTACCATTCACATTCTCTCTTCCATCCTCCCTCTCCCTCTCTACTCACACAGTGATCAGCTTAGTTCAAGTCATTACCTCTTTATGCCTGAACTATTGCAATGGCCTTCTGGTTGGTCTACAGAGCTCAAGGGCAGGGGCTGTTTCATTGCTCATTTTGTATCCATCTAGCTTTGGGCACTCTGCAAATCTGAGAATCCATTTGTGATACAACCCAACCCCAATCTCCTCACTCATAAACTCTCATCTGGACTCTTACTCCTTTTTAACAACCTGCCTTCTCTTTCTTGTTTCTTCTAGTCATCCTCCACATAGCTGAGAAAATGATCTTCCTAAGATGGATGTTGTAGGTATGTATGTATGTGGCTTCCCTCCTCAACAAGCTTTTTTGGCTCCTTATTGCCTCACTTTCTTTAGTTCACATTCATTCAATGTTTCAAGCCTTTCACTCTGGCTGACATTTCTAAAAATTTTTTTGCATTATTCTCCTTTAACACATTCTTCATCCAGTATTCCATCTCCAGACTCTGCCCAACTCCTTCCTATCTCATGAAATCCCTGACTTCCTTCATGACTGCTGTCTCCTAAAAGACATTCTCTGCTCATTTCCTGAGTTGTCAGTAATCTTCCTTCCCCCAAATTTGTGTTATGTTTGTTTATCTGTATCTCCCAGTAAAATTTAGTCCCCTTGAAGGCAAGGGCCATTTTTCTTTTAGTCATTAAAGATTTGAACTTAGTGGACACTAAAAAGAGTCCAAGAACCCGATTTCAAATCTCAGCTCTATTCCTTAAAACCCCTTGGGCAATATGACCTCTGAGTGTCCTTTCAGCTCTCAATCAAGGACTCTAAGCCTCTAAGCTCTTAGATGCTTACTTTGCTAGATGAATAGATGAAAGATAAAGAAAGAAAGAGAAGGTAAGGAAAGAAGGGAGAGAGAAAAAGAAGAAGGAAGGAAGGAAGGAAGGAAGGAAGGAAGGAAGGAAGGAAGGAAGGAAGGAAGGAAGGAAGGAAGGAAGGAAGGAAGGAAGGAAGGAAGGGAGGGAGGGAGGGAGGGAGGAAAGAAGAAAGAAAGAAAGAAAGAAAGAAAGAAAGAAAGAAAGAAAGAAAGAAAGAAAGAAAGAAAGAAAGAAAGAAAGAAAGAAAGAAAGAAAGAAAGAAAGAAAGAAAGAAAGAAAGAAAGAAAGAAAGAAAGAAAGAAAGAAAGAAGAAAGAAAGGGAGGGAGGGAGGGAGGGAGGGAAGAAGGGAGGAAGGAAGGAAGAGAGAGAAGAAGGAAGGAAAGGAGGGAGGGATGGAGGAATGGAAGAAGGGAAGAAGGAAGGAAGGAAGGAGGGAAGGAAGGAAGGAAGAGAGAGAAGGAGGGAGGGAGGGAGGAATGGAAGAAGGGAAGAATGAAGGAAGGGAGGGAGGGAGGAAGGAAGGTAAAAAAAGGAAGGAATTGTATGAGGAGCCTGGGCCTTCAGAAGACTTTATGAATGGCACTGAGGGGAGGCTGCAATAAGTAAGGAAACTATAAAAGTGGCAATCTTAAAGTGGGAGAGTGGAGTGTGAGTTGTATTTGTTGCAGGGGAGAGAAGCCTGGCTCTAGAGTCCAAGGTCTTGGGTTCGAATCCCATTTGGGAAACTTATTACAGGTGTGATCACAAACAAGTCCCTTCACTTTCCTGAGTACAAATAGCCTTCCTCAGCTTTTCTCCTGTGGTTCTAGGATCCTATGACTCTCCTAGGGCAATCCTGGACAATCAGCACTTAATCAGACTAGACCATTCCTGCCCTTCTGGTGCCTCTTGGGCATTCCCCTCCCAAACTGAGGAGTATTTACTGATACTTGTTGGCTGAAACGTGATGCCCCCATGCCTTTGGGCCACAGTGAGGCTGTGCCCCTTTCTGATGGGCTTTGGTTTGCATTGTCCAAACAAAGCTGCAGCCGGACTTCCTCCTCCTTGGTCTGCAGGGATATCAGACCAATTTCCAAGTCACCCCCCGTGACTAACTGGACTTCTCTTTTCTGCCTGACGCTCCTGGACTTGCCTTAGTAGGAGGCCCAACCTCCTCCTATAATAATGATCCACAAAGAAACAGAAAGAGTAATGAAGGACCCAAAACTCCGGATTGAATGTGACAAAATTGTAAAGATCCTGCAGGACTCAAGGAAAAATGAGTGAAGACCCCAGATTGGCCCAACTCTTGTGGAGGTGGGAAATCCACAGAGGTCACGTTTTCAGATTTTTTTTTCAATGTATGAAGCACTTGTGCTGATTTTTTTTTCTTCTTTTAAAAAAATAATATTTGTACATGAGTTGGGTCTCTGGGATGGGAAGGGGAAAAGATACTGGGGATAATAAGTGAGAGAAAACATCAAGAAAGACTTTTGCTTTTCAAAAATGGTTCCCAAAGCCAATAGTGGACAAAGTCAAGGGAGGATTGATGGACAGACATGCTCTCACTGTCTTTTTTTTTCCTGAGGCAATTGGGGTTGAGTGACTTGCCCAGGGTCACACAGCCAAGAAGTGTTAAGTGACTGAGGGCAGATTTGAACTCAGGCCCTCCTAACTTCAGGGCTGGTGCTCTGTCCACTGCGCCACCCAGCTGCCCCCTCTCACTGTCTTACTTAGGAAAATGCTGTATAGTCAGAAAAAGGGGGTGAGCAGAATCCCTTTTAACGTAAATCCCAGTGACCCAGGGAACAGCCTCCTATAGGAGCTTATCTATCTCCTTTCGTGGCTTACAGTATAATTTTCTTCTTACAATTTAAAACCCTCAAGACTGCTAGTGATCAGTTCTCCCCTCCTCTGAGATATTTAATATTTATTTTCTGTAATATTAGTATTTTCTTGCCTACATGCTCTTCATCACCCAGTAGAATACAAGCTCCCAGAGAAAATAAACCATTTTTCTTCCTTCTTATAATCAACTAGATGGTCACTAAATAGAGTGCTGAAGTGAGGAAGACCTGAATTCAAATTCTGCCTTAGATGGTGAATAGCTCTCTGATTCTGGGCAAGGGACTCAACCTCTCCCAGCCTCAGTTCTTCATCTGTAAAATGGAGATCCACGTGGCCCAGAATTATTATGAGAATCAAATGAGGTAACATAATTAAGATGCTTTGCAAATGTTGAAGAGCTATATCAATTCCACGCCTGGCAGATCGCGGAATTAGAAGCTCTGCTGCCCGTGGTAAGATCATCAAGGTTGATCTGGGGGAAGGAATGCTTTCCTGAAATGGCAGCTGCGCTGGGCAGGTTTTCAAAATCAAGTGACTCTGGATAAGTCTGGACACTTATGTAGTAGTGTCCATAATAAGGTAGCTACGACTGATGGCGTGGGCTGTGATGTGGAGACAGAATTAGGCTCCATCAGCTCAACCGCCAAGGGCTGGTTATAGGCTCAACGTTAGGAAAACTATCTTAGTACCGAGAGCCCTCCCAAAGGCTGCCCGGGAGATGGCAGGGTCTCCTTTCCTTGGAGTCATCAAAGAAACGACTTCCAGCCTTCAGTGGGCACACTTTGGGGTGGGGGATGGTGTTTGGTCAGCTAGACTAGACTTCCCAGCCCTAGGCGTTTGTACAGAGTGGGCGTGTCTACATGTATCCGGAGAGAATGGACTAGAGGAAATAAGACTGGCGTCCAATCTGGGGCCGTTTGGCACTAAAGAAAGACCGAGCCCTGGATGAGGAAAACTTATGTAGAAGAGCAAGTGGGAAATGAGGTGAGCTGAGGCTAGACCTTGAAGTAGGAGCAATCTTCAAAGGGAAAGGCACCCCTCTGCATCTCTGTCAGGGTCAGAGTCTTTACCCTTCCCAATCTTTGGATAACCAATAAATCAACAAGAATTGATTGAACACTTACTATGTAGAACCAGGTTTCCAACCCAGCCTGGTATGTTTTATGTACATAGAAGAGGAAATGATTTCTGTCACTACCTGAGGGGCAGAGTGGATCCCAGAGCTTCTTGGGAGAGAGCTCCTGGACAGAGGGCCCTTTTCTTTTTTTTATTGAGGCTTTTTATTTTCGAAACATATGCAAGGATAATTTTTTCACCATTGATCCTTGCAAAATTTTGTGCTCCAATTTCCCTCTCCTTTCCCCATCTCTTCCCCTAAAAGGCAAGTAATCCAGTATATGTTAAACATGGTACAAATATATGTAAATCCAATATATACATACATATTTATACAATTATCTTGCCGCTCTTAAAAAATCAGATCAAACAGGAAAAATGAGAAAGAAAACAAAAAGCAAGCAGACAACAACAAAGGTGAAAATGCCGTGTTGTGCTCCACGCTGAGTTCCCAGAGTCCTCTCTCTGGGTGCAGATAGCTCTCTCCATCACAAGATCATTGGAAATGGCCTGACTCATCTCATTGTTGAGAAGAGACACGTCCATCAGAATTGATCATTGTATAATCTTGTTGTTGTATATTTTCTTGATTCTACTCACTTCCCTCAACATCAGTGCATGCAAGTCTCTCCAGGCTTCTCTGAAATCATCCTGCCGGTCATTTCTTATAGAACAATAATATTCCCTAACATTCATATATACCATAACTTATTCAGCCATCCTCCAACTGGTGCGCATCTGCTCCATTTCCAGATTCTTGCCATAAACATTTTGCACATGTGGGTCTGATAGAGGGCATTTCCAGGAGAGAAAGAGAAAAAGAGATGGAAGGGAAGGAAAAGAAAGACACTCTGGATGGACTTTGTGATTTGGTTCTTCACGAAAAACATTTCTTCTCTTAAAATTAAATTTTATTTCTTATATTTTTCCATCAGTACTTGACTTGGTGACTTTTCTATATAATAATAATAAAAGTATTTATATAGCAATAAATATACTATTTTATTATTATCAATATTTTATATATATGTTATCTCATAAGTACTATCTCATTTGATCCTTGGGAGTCAGTGCTATTATGATCCCCATTTTATAGTCAAAGAACCAGGCAAATAGCAGTTCTACAGCCAGTAACTGTCTCAGGCCAGAGAAACGCTCTGGAAGCTGAAGATATGTAGGGGAAGCCGATTCCTCTACTTGTCTCTGATTTCCTCCTTCCCTTCCTGGGACTTTGGAGAGCTCCTTGAGTGAACTCTCTCCACTGAACAGAGGTCTCAATTTATTTCCATCCAAGGAGACGTTGATATATTCTAATTTGTTTATCTCCCCCAGGTTCTGTTTACTGTTTGCTTAGCCATGGAGCTTCCCTTGAGATTCACTGCTTGTGATGGTCTTTTGTGTAATCAGTGTTTGGCAGAAAGGGAATTGCCCCTTCCTCAGTCAGCAGGATCAGAGGGGTAGAGCCAAGATCTCAGAGTATCAGAAACAGTAGAACTCGGAGTCCAAAGTTTTCTATAGATTCATGGAGACTCCTGGGCTTGCACTTAGGAAGACTCGAGTTTAAAACTGCTCTTAGGTAATTACTAGCTATAGCACTTCTATTTACCTGTGTAAAATGGGGATCCTAATAATACTGATCTCTCAAGTTGTGAGAATCGAATGAGATAATACTTATGAGATAATATAAATATAATATAACAATAATAATAATAATAAAAACACATAAGATAATGCTATGTAAACGCTATTATTATTATGTAGAAAATTCTTCAGGCAATATGTTGAATTTATTTTCTCATCCCAGTTTCTATTAAAGGTGATCTAGTAGAAAGATCCCTAGATTTGGATTCCCAAAAGTGGGATTAGAATTCCATCTCTGCCTGCAGGTGTGACCTCGGGAGCCACTTGACTCTCGGCCTTTCATTTCCTTCTCTGTAAAATGATCGGTTAGGCCAGGGGACCTTTCCAGAGTAAAATCAGGGGTCCTTCACCCTCCAAGCCTTAATCTCCGGCCTTATAATCTTCCATCCGGCCCCCAACAACAGAGAAGACATCTGCACCCAAGCTGTTCAGCCAGAGAGGACGCACACGAGTGGAAACAAAACAAAAACGGGGTCTAGAAGGTGATGAAGGTGGATTCGGAGCCGTTTCCCCTTCCAGCTACATTTGCTCTGCTTTGGCCCCATTGGGCTACGGTGACGCTGGGGAAGTGAACGGCTTTCCTTTCCTTTCCTGTCTAAGCACAGAAATGCCACAGGTTCTAAGGCCGCTCCGGGGCTCCAGCCCTGTCAGCTGTCCATCAGCTGGGCCAAGCTGGGCTGTCCCACTTGGCCAGGGTCATTGGCGCTGAGCTTGGTGGGTGGTTTGCAAAGTCCTGACAGAGGCAGGAGCAGTTTGATACAATGGACAGAGCCCTGCCGTTTCAGTCAGAGGTGGCTCAGGCCCCAGCTCTCCCATCAATAACCCAGGTGACCTTGGACAAGTCCTACTCCTCACAGAGATCTCTTCTAGGTCTAGATCAATTTCTTACCTGGTAAGGAAATTGACAATTGGCGTAATGGGAAAAACTTCGGATCTGAGTTTGCATCCTAGCTCAGCAACTGAGCTTCCTTCATGACCCTACACGAGTCCCTCTACCTCTCTGGGACTCGGTTTCCTCATCTGTAAATTGAGAGAGTTGATCTTTGGGGCCCCCAAGGTCTTTGCCAGGCCAAACACTTGCACTCCCTCGGGGAAGGCACACGATGAATTCTGAATAAATGCTGGATGAACGACTGCTTGAGTGCAGGCAGGGAGACAGGGGTCAGGCCCATCATCTTCTTGAGCAGCTCGTTTTTTGGGCAGTTAAAATGGCCACGAGTGGTGATTTCTCTGTGATCTGCCATCCCATTGCTGGCCTTCTGTTAGTCATTCTATTCATAATCAATCATTTTTACTGACATTTACCTACAAAGAAGTAGCTATGACTTAACAATAATCATAACCAGAGCTTATAAAATGCTTTAAGGCTTGCAAAGGACTCTACACAGCTTGTCTTTCTGAATTTACACAACAACCCTGACAGGAAAGGCTCTTAACAACCCCATTTTACAAATGAGGAAACTGAGGTTCGGAGAGGAGAGGGACTTCCCCAGGCTCACACAGACAGGAAGTGTCCAAGGTGCCTTTCTGATTCTAAGCCCAGGGGACTCTCCTACATGAGTCACAGCTGTTTGGTAGATAGACAACCTCAGACAGATCTGAATTCAAGTTCTCATCCCAGCTGTGTGACCTTGGGCCCACAACTTAACATCTCTGGGCCTCGGTAAATTCTAAAACCAGACAAAGCAGAGCTGGAGGTTATCTGGATTTGTAGAGAAAAAAATTTTTTTTTGCTTTCCCAGGATCTCCCCACCTCTGAGGTCCTCTGTAGTCTAGATTGATTAATGACCTGATAAGGAAATTGATGGCTGGCATAGTGAAATCATAGATCTGGTCCAAGTTAAAAACAGAGAGGTTTAGAATTAAAAAAAAAAAAAAAAACAAACAAACCTTGTGTGCATTCACATCCAATGTGAACTTCACAACAGTCTTAAAAGGTAAGTACCATGGATATTATTATTCCCATTTTATAAATGAGAAAACTGAGGTTTGGAGAAATTAGGGTCATACAGCAAGTGTCACTGATGATGGCATCAGCACCGGATCCCCAACTCAGGGCTCCTTTTTTTTGTCTCTCTTTTGGGATAAATTTCCAAAGTCACACGTCCTCCTGCCTCCGAGCTGGAAGTTACCTGAGCTCCTTAAGATGCATTAGGGAACAACACTGTCTAGAATGTCCCCCTTCACCTCCATCCCCACTAAGTCAGGCTGGAGACATCCAGGGGAACAAGAGCTCTTCTGAGCACAGCAAAGGTGACACCACAGGTGGGTGGCCTTCCCTCCGGTTGCCATGGAAATTTCATCAGCTGGTGCTCCTGTCTCAGCCGCTGCTGGGTTTCCAAGGGAGAGACAGAGAACGCTGACGCCCCTCAGTGGGAATTTTGGGGGAAGGGAGGCTGCAGATTTGGGGTACTCAGGAACGGATATTGAGGGAGGAGGTCATGTCATTTTCTTTCTTAATTAAAATGTTTCTCCAAAGGCTGAAGTCTGACCCAGTCACGTGAATCCCCCCTTTTTGGAACAGCCCTTGCTTTGATGGCTCCCCCTCCGCAATGATCAGATCCCGTGTCCCTCGCCATTCCCAGGCCAGGGACATCTGAAAAGGTCAGGGTTAGATCTGAAGCTTGGATGACCCTCATCAAACACGAGGGCCAATTTCCTTTCCGAATGTCTTCCGAGCAGATACGAATCAACACAGAATGATTTACAGTAAATACACATTTGACAAGAGTCAGGCTCGAAAAGGAGTTCCACCTGCCTGCCAACCTCCACCTTCTCCCAGCTGAGACAACTGCCACCAGTGTTGACTGTCAATAACTTCAACCATGAACTGGGCGACTGGGGCCGCCCAAGGTCACTTCTGCTCTTTTTCACCCAGATCGGAGGGACCCATAGGCCTGGAGAGCCTGGGACTGGGTCCTGGAGGGCTACGGGGACAGAGCTGTGCCCACCAATCCACAGGATCTTCATTCAGGGTGAAACAAAACAAGGAGGCAGATCAGAGAGAAAGGGGGGAAAGGATCCTTGACAGGCTCTTCTCCAACTTTCTCACTCTATACAGGAAGAAAATGAGTCTCCAGAGGTTGCTATTTGCCCAAAGTTATATTGGTATTAAGAAAGAGAAAAAGGAAGAGGAGGAGGAGGAGGAGAAGGAGGAGGAGAAAAAGGAAGAGGAGGAAGAGGAAAAAAAGAAGGGGAAAAAGGAAGAGGACAAGGAGAAGGGCAGTTTTATTATATAGTGAGTTAATGTTTGTGAAGTTCTTTATATGTATTTAATCATATAGATTTAATCATCAGAGCAACCCATTAGTAGGAATTATAATTATTCTCTTTTTACACTTGGGAAAACTGAGTCTGAAAGAGGCTAAATGCCCAAAACCAAGTCTGATAAGAACTGAGACAGATGCCTTCCTGATTCTATATTCCACATACCCTCCTATGCCAATTGGGGGGGGGAGGGGAAGAAGAGCTGAATCCGACTTCTTTGACTCTTAATCCAGGTGTTTTCTTCTGTACTGGGCTGTCCCTTTGGGGAAAAGAGGGAAGATAGCAGGAAGGAAAGCAATAGGGAGGAAAGAAGGGAAGGAGAAAAGAAAGAAGCAGGGAAAGAAGGAAGGGAGGGAGGGGAAAAGGGAGGAAGGGAGGAAAGAAGGGAGAAAGGAAGGGAGGGAGGAAGGAAGGGAGGAGGGAAGGGAGGGAGGAAGGAAGGGAGAGAGGAAGGAAGGGAGGGAGGAAGGAAGGGAGAGAGGAAGGAAGGGAGAAAGCAAGGAAGGAAGGAAGGAAGGAAGGAAGGAAGGAAGGAAGGAAGGAAGGAAGGAAGGAAGGAAGGAAGGAAGGAAGGAAGGAAGGAAGGAAGGAAAGAAGGAAGGAAGGAAGGAAGGAAGGAAGGAAGGAAGGAAGGAAGGAAGGAAAGAAGGAAGGAAAGAAGGGAGGGAGGGAGGGAGAAAGGAAAGGAGGGAGGGAGGAAGGGAGGGAGGGAAGGAAGAAAGAAAGGAGGAAAGGAGGGAAGAAAGGGGAGAGAGAAGGAGGGAGGCAGGGAGGGGGAAAAGCAAGAAGGTAAAATCTCAGACAGGCTGGCATTACCCCGGGAGGCCTTTTTAATCCCCACCTGGGAGGCCTGAAAGTTAAATACTGAATGTCATAGATGCCATCTCTCTGCGCATCTGCATGTTAATCAGCGTGGCCTGATTAGGGAAGAATCCGTTCATTCTAAACACTGGCAGCAAATCACCTCACAAGCCAATCAGAAGGACTCGGGATGCTTGAGCTGCAACAGCCTCTCAAGGTCATCCAGGCCACTTCCCCTGTTTTACGTCTCTGACCCCAAGTCCCAGCAGCAGGTCGCAGCCCCCAAGGGGCAGGGGCTGACCAGCGCCTGACCCACCCTCCGGGGGCATTCTGAGCGTTGCCCCTTTGGGTGCCAGGCAAACATTAGCTGGTCCCTGCAGGCTTCCTTTTGCCATCCTGAACCTGAGCAGTGGAAAGACGGATGGCCTTGGGACCAGGAGAGGCTTGACTGGGTGACTAGGATCCTGATCCCGCAGAAATCCTGATTTCCTCATTTGCCAAATCAGGTCACGTTTTATCACCTGCTTACAGCACAGGTAATGTGAGGGTCACCTGGGAGAGGGATGCACGGATGTAAGGTACTTTGGAAGAGGAAATAAACAGCTCTCTAAATGTCAGCCGTTGTCAGCTTTGGATCACGATGGTGATGATGATGATAATAAAAAATTTAGAGAATATTTAGCACCTACTGGGACTGTGCTGAGCAATTGACAAATATTATCTTATTTGCTTCTCACAACAACCCTGGCCATAATTATACCCATTTTACAGATAAGGAAAACGAGATGATCAGAGGTGAAATACTTTGTCCAAATGTCACCTAACTAGTGTCCGAGGCTGAATTTGAACGCGGGTCTTCCTGCCATTCTAAACACTCAGCGCCACCTGGCCATCCCTCAATCGCTAACATCATGGGATCTCCATGGGGGAAGGAACTTACAGGCCTTAGTCTGAGGGATCCAAGGACCCTTCCAGGCAATTTGCCCCATCCGTCCCACTCCACAGAGAAGGAGGCAGCCACTCCAGCAGTGAAGAAACTGCCCACATTTTCAGGTCTTGACCTTTTGGATGCCGGGTGCAGCCCGTGGGTCCCTCCTCAAAACAAGGCCCTTAACTAACTAAACAATTAAAAGAAATGCCAGTTTTCCGTTCTAGGTCAGCAGAAAAAAAAGTCACTTTCCCCGGCCAAGACCATGAACCCCCTGACATCCATCACCCCTCTTTGGGAGGAGTCTGACCGCACGGAAAAGGCACCTGAGAATTTAATTTTGTCACGTTGCACTCAGAGCGATGCTCCTAGTTCTGCGCTCTGTGGTCGAGTAGAAACCCTGATGTTTCCATGATACTGAGGCGCCCCAATGTGGGATACTCCTGTCACGTAAGTGAGCTTGCTTAGGTCCCCAGGAAGTGGCAGAGGCCCAGTCTCCTCAAAGTTCTCGGTAACTCCAGATGACTGACTGTGCTTTCCCTAGTACTACTGTTCACAAGCCCCCATCGGTGTAGCTCCTATGTGTTTTCTGCCAAATTGAATCAGCTTTTCAGAAAGGGCATTTACTAGGAAAATATGGCAAGAACCAATCTCCCCTTTCCACACAAATCTGAGATCCGTGTCTCTTTGAATACTCAAGATCCTTGGGGAACCACGCTCCTCCTTGAGATATTCAGAGGCAGTCATGCCGTACCCCCTGAATCTTTTCTTTCCTAGAAGTTTACTTTTTACTTTTTTTTTTACTTTTCCTAAGTAAACATCCCTGTTGCTCACATGACATTATCTCGAGGCCCTTCACGATCCTGGAGTTTGACAATATCCTTTCAGCATTTCAGACTTTACCACCCAGGAGAACAGCAGGAATAGTCCCCTCTTTCCTTTTAGGAACCCTTCTTTCCTGAATGCACTCTCAGATGGCTTTAATTTTCTTAGCTTCCAGATCCCAAGACATCTCAGGGTGAGTTTGTTGTCCACTAAAACCCCCAAGTGTTTTTCATCTTGGCTCCTATCTTCCCTCATTTTGCTCTTGGGAAGTCTATTTTTTAAAGCCTTATATTTATCTCCATTTATTAGATCTGGCCCACTGCCCCAAACACTTTAGCATCTCAGCTCTCCTCCATGGTGCTAACTTTCCTTCTCAGGCTTCACTGCGTCTGCAAAGTGACAAACATACCCCCAAATCTTTCTTCTAGTCATTAAAAAAGTTCTAAACAATGAACCCTCCTGGATGAGTTTTCTTTCTCTCCTTAAATTATTTATTTAACTGGGTTGTATCCTGAAAGCATAACCTTCAGAGCATGCTCCTTTGTTTGGGTCTTTTTCTCTTCACGGCCTAGACCAGTGAATGGATTCCGTCCTGTCTAATCTTTGGGAGCCCATTTGGAGTTTTCTTGGCAAGGATGCTAGAGAGGTTTGACATTCCCTTCTCCAGCCAATTTTACAGATGAGGAAACTGAGGTAAACAAGACTTTCCTGAGCCTTCCTGATTGCAGCCCTGGCACTCTATCCCCTGCAGGGCCACTTAGCTGCCACTAATGGGAAGATAGTAGGTATTTTATAAGTGGATGTGGAATTGAACTTCATTAGGGTTTTCGATGCTGCCTCGGATCTGTCTGAATGTCAGTGGATTGCCTGATAAAAGTAAAACTAAGATAATTTGGGGGCCCGTCAAAAAAAGGTTCTACGTCAGAGGAAGACCTTGAGCTGAGCCTTGAAGGAAGCTGCAAAGGGCTGGAGGAGCTGGAACTGCGTTTCGCACATCAGGGACAACCCATGGCAAGGCAGTAGCACAAAGACCACTTTGGGTTCAAACAGGGAGTCAGGGAAGGGGAGGAATAAATAACAAGTCTGGGAATCTTACTTTGGGGTCAGCTTTCAAGATGTTTGAAATAATAGAGGGACTAGTACTTGGTTCCAGAGGTAATAGGGAGCCACTGGAGATAAAATGCAGTGGCACAGAGGATTATCAGAGTGGGGTGAGAGTGGAGACAAATGAACAAATGAGGAGACGCCGTTGGTCCAGGTGAGTGGGGGAGGTCCTGAAACAAGGCGACAGCTGCCTGGGAAGAGAGAAGGGGACCCGTGGAAGAAAGAACTTGGAGTTAGAAACAGTAAGACTCCTATGTGGCTGTATATGTGGGGGCAGGAAGGCTGATTGGACGATTGGAGTGGTGAGCCTGGCTGCTGAGGGGTCATGTGGTCCTCCACAAAAGTGAGAAGAAGGCTGGCCTTGGGAAGCAGGGGAGCACAAGGAGCTATGGTTTTGGACACTGCGTCCATTTTTATAAGCTGTAACCTCGTGGAAGGATTAACTTTGGAAAATGGTTCAGATCCATGCAGTTTGAGAAGAATGCCCATCATTTACCCTGGGGATGAAGGAAAAGGGGAGGGATCTTTCAGTCAGTTAATGAACATTTTCTAAGCACCAATTATGCGCCAATGGGCACCTTGCCCACAATGGGGACAAAACATGTAAACGGTTATCACAAGCAAGAAATAGGGGGGGATAAATTAAAAATAATCATTAGAGAGAAGCATTAGCAATCATTGGGAGATTGGGGAAGATTTCTCATTTCTTTTTAAATGAACAAATCCTGGATTAAATCCATTTTGAAGCCTGCATTGGGGAAGGTCTCAGCTCTGTGGAAACATGGACATGGAGGGCTAGCTGCCCTTTCGCAATCTATATTTTGGAGACTATCACATCCTCCCTCAACCAGGCCTGGCACATGTGCATGACCCACAAGCACCTTGATCTTTCTTTCAGCCGGAAAGCCTGCGCCGACCTGGGAGAGAATCCTCTGCCTGGATGGGAGCCGGCTCTGCCCGGGGTAGGGAGAGAGTGCTCATCAAGGGACCCCTGGGATCTTTCAGCCCTTGAGAGCACGCGGACATCTAGCAGAAAGCTAAGAGCCTCCAACGGGGGAGGGAGATCTCCCACTGACAATTTTCTGGCCCAGAGTTTAAAAAATACCCACTCTGTCTAATCGGAACACAAACTTCCAGCTCACTGGAGTCCTGGGCACAGATCAGCTGGTGATGCTGGGAAATAGTCTTTCACTCCTGTCATCGCCCACTCAAAAATCAATCCTGGCATGTTCAGCTATTACAAGTCTGCAGAGAGCGCCGGGGCTGGGGAGGGGAGGGAGAGCTCGGCTTCTCTGGGAGGGGGACCGGGAGGCCTGGGAGCAGGAAGGGGAGCTCTCATTTTGGTGACAGTCCTGGGGGTCCCCACCTCACCTGGCCCCTGGGAATAAGATCGGACATGTGATGTGCTCAGCAGGCCACAGGCCACGTGTGGGCAGCACCCACCCATCCACTTATTCTGCATTTATGGAGCCGCTTGGTGGGCCAGGTTCTTTCAGGGAATGTGTGACTGAAAGGGTGACGATAGGAGCTGGGAGAGCCGAGGATTCCCATCCCCTTCTCCGGACGGCTCTCCCATCCACCTCCCACTCTTTCTCCGCCTGTTATCTCTAGATTGCCCTGAAAACAAGAGATCAGATAAACTCCATTACATTTCAGTTCTCGGTTCTCTGGGGACCCATGAAAGACCTTTCTCAACTGCTGAATAACTCACACATTTGACTTTTTGCTAGCAAAGGCCGGTCTCTATTCTTCCACGCCCTGCCTGGTCCACAGTAAGTGCTTAATAAATGCTCTTTCACCCAATGCTTTGACATGGTCTGTGGGCCATGAAAGAGCCTCTGCTCAGAGCTATCCCTGTCAGCTTGCTTCAGGGAGTTGGAGCGGTGGATCCAGAGTGGGATCATTGCCACAACGGGCACCCGTATGGGACCTTCGCCCACCTGGCCTTTCTGGGCCCTTTCCTCCGTGCATACAATAGTGCTCCACAGGGCTGTCTTTTACTTTTGTGATAAGGTTTGGGAACATCATGAACAAACCTCTGTAACTCACAGGTAGAAGGACCGACATCTCTGAACCTGAGGGCTCCCGGCCTCCCGATGGGCTCCCGATGGGCTCCTGGCCTCCCGATGGGCTCCTGGCCTCTCAATGGCCTCCCGATGGGCTCCCGGCCTCCCGATGGGCTCCCAGCCTCCCGATGGGCTCCCGGCCTCCCGATGGGCTCCCGACCTCTCAATGGCCTCCCGATGGGCTCCCGATGGGCTCCCGGCCTCCCGATGGGCTCCCGGCCTCCCGATGGGCTCCCGGCCTCCCGATGGGCTCCCGACCTCTCAATGGCCTCCCGATGGGCTCCCGGCCTCCCGATGGGCTCCCGGCCTCCCGATGGGCTCCCGACCTCTCAATGGCCTCCCGATGGGCTCCCGGCCTCCCGATGGGCTCCTGGCATCCCGATGGGCTCCCGGCCTCCCGATGGGCTCCCGGCCTCTCAATGGCCTCCCGATGGGCTCCCGGCCTCCCGATGGGCTCCCGGCCTCTCAATGGCCTCCCGATGGGCTCCCGGCCTCCCGATGGGCTCCTGGCCTCTCAATGGCCTCCCGATGGGCTCCCAGCCTCCCGATGGGCTCCCGGCCTCTCAATGGCCTCCCAATGGACTCCTAGCCTCCCGACCCCTGCCACAACACCTCCCAAGCTCCAAGCAGACTTGTGGTTACTCAGAGAGCCCCAACGTTGCCCTGGGGCCACAGAAAGACAACCCAGAAGAGGGTCAAGGATGATCCTGGGACAGCTGAGGGGCCCAGCAGCCACGCCTCCCCCCAGCCTCTGCCCTCGACTCTCCACGTCCCACCCCCACCCGGCCACTTCCTCGCCGTTTGGTGACCATCCCCGTTCTGTCTCGTCCATGCCTTGTTTGCACACACAAGCTCACACATTGTCTCCCCAGTCAGAACAGGAGCTTCTTAAATGCAGGAGCTGATTTTATCTTTTTTGTACCCCCAGCACTTCACACAGTGCCTGGCTCATAGTAGACCCTTAACAAATACTAGTCAGGCAGCTAGATGGGCCAGCGTGGAAACCAAGCTCCCAATATCATCTGAGCGTGGGCACTGAGGTGTGCCAGCCCCAGTGCCAACCTCCGGCCCACCTGCTGGGGGCCATGCCACATCCTAGACCCTTTGCCAGACCTCTGGGACTTGCCTGGGAGCGTCACTATGGATGTAGCAGGAAATTTACATCAAGGGAGAAATGGGCTTTCCTTGCTGGGCATAAACAGCTGGCATCCTGCAGCGGGGTAAGGCTGACCTCTTCTGGGAGACAGCGGGTAGTGCCGGGGGCCCCAGACTGCAATATGAAGCCATTTTTCTCAGTGCCTCCAAGGTATCTCAGCTGCCTGGGATGCTGCAGTGAGGGGGGCGCTTCATTAAGCCTGTACTTTTTGCGAGGCTCTCTGGGCCCCACTGCAGCAGAGGGGGCGGCTCTCCGCAAGGATGCAGAATCGAAGCCTCGGCCCGTTAATGAGCCTCTCTGCCAACGGCTGATTTTTTTTTTCCAGGAGAACTCTGGGAGATTTGGGTTTTTTCAGTGTCTTTCCTGTACTGACTCTACAGTTTCACAGAAATAGAAAAGGGAACTCCCTGCTTGAAAGGTCTGGTGTTATGGTGGAACGGTGTCTCCCGATGTTCCCCAGAAATCCTGCCCCCCAAAGTCACGGAGGCCGTGGGCAGGCAGAGGCCCATCAGACCCTACCTCCGGCTCCGACTGCAGCTCCCATCCCGTCCTGTTTTCTGATGGTGAGGGCACACATGGTCGCTGGGCTACTGTTTTTGAGTTTTTCCTTGTTGAAATCCTGCTTCTGACACAGCCTGGCTCTCTCTGAGGCAGCCGGTCAGAGCTGAGACCCCGCAAATCCCCTAATCTTTGCCTCAGTTTCCTTAACTGTAAAATGGGAAGGATTGCAGGATTGTTCTGAGGAGCAAATAAAATATTTGTAAAGCGCCTAGCACAGTGCCTGGCACATAGTAAGTGCTCTGTAAATGCCTTTTCTTTCCTTTTCCTGTGTAACTCCGAGGGAATCCCTGCCTCTGTGTTCTAGAGAGAGCCTTAAATCTAATTTTCAAAGACGGTGCTGACCTGTGTCAGGAGGAGTTCCCCATTTCCATGAAATCACAGACCTAAGTCCTGTTCCTACCCTAAAGTCCTGGGGACCGCTCCCCCCCTGGGGCCTTGTTGTCCCATGGCGCTCCATGTTGGAAGACTTGGGGGGGCATTGGGGGAGCCCTTGACATAGATTTACAGGAAGAATTGGGCAGGGCAGCCAAGATGCAGCATCAGTCTTACCCTACAGTCAGCCAGTCCACCCATCAGCCCCTGTGATACATCAGCCAAACACTGCTGGCAGGCCTGGGGAGGCAGACTAAATAAAGCAATACTGCCCTCCAGGAGCTGTCAGTCAGGTGAGGGAGCAAGGCCTCCATCGACTTAAAGGGAACGCGGGCAAAATCAAGGCGGCTGGGGGAGGGAGGCTGAGGAAAACGGCCTCTTGTGAGGTGGCTTTGGGGCTGAACTCCGAAGCAAGCCGGGGAGTCCGTGAGGCAGAGCCGAGGAGTCTGGAGGCAGGGCCGGGGAGTCCGGGAGCCAGAGCCGGGGAGTGCGGAGGCAGAGCCGGGGAGTCCGGAGGCAGGGCCAGGGAGTCCGGGAGCCAGAGCCGGGGAGTGCGGAGGCAGAGCCGGGGAGTCTGGAGGCAGGGCCGGGGAGTCCGGGAGACAGAGCCGGGGAGTGCGGAGGCAGAGCCGGGGAGTCTGGAGGCAGGGCCGGGGAGTCCGGGAGCCAGAGCCGGGGAGTCCGGGAGGCAGGGCCAGGGAGTCCGGGAGGCAGGGCCGGGGAATCCGGAGGCAGAGCCGGGGAGTCCGGGAGGCAGGGCCGGGGAGTCCGGAGGCAGGGCCGCGGAGTCCGGAGGCAGGGCCGGGGAGTCCGGAGGCAGGGCCGGGGAGTCCGGAGGCAGAGCCGGGGAGTCCGGAGGCAGGGCCGGGGAGTCCGGAGGCAGGGCCGGGGAGTCCGGGAGGCAGGGCCGGGGAGTCCGGGAGGCAGGGCCAGGGAGTCCGGGAGGCAGGGCCGCAGAGTCCGGAGGCAGGGCCGGGGAGTCCGGAGGCAGGGCCGGGGAGTCCGGAGGCAGAGCCGGGGAGTCCGGAGGCAGAGCCGGGGAGTCCGGGAGGCAGGGCCGGGGAGTCCGGGAGACAGAGCCGGGGAGTCCGGGAGACAGAGCCGGGGAGTCCGGGAGGCAGGGCCGGGGAGTCCGGAGGCAGGGCCGGGGAGTCCGGAGGCAGGGCCGGGGAGTCCGGAGGCAGGGCCGGGGAGTCCGGGAGACAGAGCGGGGGAGTCCGGAGGCAGGGCCGGGGAGTCCGGGAGACAGAGCGGGGGAGTCCGGAGGCAGGGCCGGGGGAGTCCGGGAGACAGAGCGGGGGAGTCCGGGGAGGCAGGGCCGGGGAGTCCGGGAGGCAGGGCCGGGGAGTCCGGGAGGCAGGGCCGGGGAGTCCGGGAGGCAGAGGGGAGCAGGAGAGGATGGAGATGTCCTGGATGAGGAACTCAAGCTTGGGCTCTGGGTGAGAAGGACAATACAGTAACACTGGATCCTAGGTCTGGCTGGACCCAGGTCCTACAGGCTGACACGCTAAACTGAGAGATGTGCCTTAGTACCCAGAGGCAGCAGGGAGCTACTGCAGTTCGCTGGTGAGGGGAGTGACAGGTCAGAGCCAGGCTTCAGGAGAAGCGGTTTGGCGGTTTCTTCCTAACTATTTCAGGATGGTTGATTTCCTTTGTAATTTTATGTATTTTCTTTTCTTTTTTCCCCCTGAGGCTGGGGTTCAGTGACTTGCCCAGGGTCACACAGCTAGGACGTGTTAAGTGTCTGAGACCAGATTTGAACTCGGGTCCTCCTGACTCCAGGGCTGGTGCTTTACATGTATTTTCTTTTAATCCTCTGAGACAAGGTTCTCGGGCTTCCCCAGGCTGCATAATGGAGAGGGACCAGAATCCAGGTCTTGAACAGAGAAGGAACATACGGCTTGGCTGCCCAAACCTCCCCACAGGGCAGATCCGCCCCTCACCGTCACCCCCGCCTTAGACCAGCGTCAGTCTTGGGCTGGAGCCTCCCGCAGGCAGGTCGGCCTTGGGGTCTGCAGGCGCCCGCACAGGGTCCTAGGGCTGCGGAATCCCCGGTGTGGGAAGGCTGGCCCCGCAGACTGCCCAGGAGGAGCCCAGGTCCATGCAAGATGTCCCCAGCCTCCCGGGGCCGCACCAAGGGCCTCCTTTGGGCGTCATCGGGCCAGGGAGTCTGGGTCTCTGGGTGCTGCCCGGCGTGTCCTCCCTGGTGGCCCCGAAGGCCCGGAATTCTGCCTCGCCGGAGACGTCGCCCCGAAGCCTCCACCCCCAGGCTGCTGGGAGCACCAGCCTGCCTGTGGAAAGCACTTTGCGCACAGCAAGGGGCTCCAGAAATGCTCCCTTTGGAACCGGGAGAGGGAGCACATAGGCGCCTGCAAACATCGCAGGCCCCAGAAGCGGCATTTTTGCCTCAACGTTGCTTTTCTCAGTCTCTCCCGGGGATCTTGGCGCTGATGGCTAACGCTTCCTTGCCTGTAGAAGGGGGCTGAGCCAGGCGGGCCGTAAGCAGGGGCTCTGGGGCCCCTCCAGGCTGCCGGGTGGGCCACCCTCGGGCCAGCTTCAAGCCGAGGTAAGGAGAGCCCCGGCAAGCACAGTGGAAGGAGCATGGGGGCTTTTCCACTTACAGAGGATGCTCCCATTTTCCATCCAAAAACTCCTTTATTGAGATTGTCAGGTCTGTAAAGGAGGCTGTAAACTGTCCTTAGTGATCCAGGAGAAGTAACCTTGGTTCTCACCCTTGCACTGGCAGCATGGCAGCTTCCCATCCCCTGCGCGCCTCTACCAGCTCCCCTACCAGGGGTGCCAGTCTCAGTCATCCCATCCTCGTGAGAAGAAGAGCTTCACGGAGGGTCAGGCTGGACCCCAGAGGCAAGAAGGAAAGGGCAGAAGCCAGCAGCAGAGGAGGGCCCGGCCCTCCTGGAGGTGCTTCAGAAGCACGTGCAGTCAAGGAGAAGTGGGGTTTTCTCTCCAGGTTCTCAGAAACCAGCCTTCTTTTTTTTTTTTTTTTTTTTTTTTTTTTAAATGCCATTTAATTACAAATTATATCATATGCATTACAGGTATTTAATAAATTCTTTTTTTTTATTCATTTTTCCAAATTATCCCCTCCCTCCCTCCACTCCCTCCCCCCGATGACAGGCAATCCCATACATTTTACATGTGTTACAATATAACTTAGATACAATATATGTGTGTAAATACCATTTTCTTGTTGCACAATAAGCATTAGATTCCGAAAGTATAAGTAACCTGGGCAGACAGATATTAGTGCTAACGATTTACATTCACTTCCTAGTGTTCCTTCTCTGGGTATAGTTATTTCTGTCCATCATTGATCAACTGGAAGTGAGTTGGATCTTCTTTATGTTGAAGATTTCCACTTCCATCAGCATACATCCTCATACAGTATTGTTGTTGAAGTATACAGTGATCTTCTGGTTCTGCTCATTTCACTCAGCAACAGTTCATGTAAGTCTCTCCAGGCCTCTCTGTATTCCTCCTGCTGGTCATTTCTTACCGAGCAATAATATTCCATAACCTTCATATACCACAATTTACCCAACCATTCTCCAACTGATGGACATCCATTCATCTTCCAGTTTCTAGCTACAACAAAAAGAGCTGCCACAAACATTTTGGCACATATATGTCTCTTTCCCCTCTTTAGTATTTCTTTGGGATATAAGCCCAATAGCAGCAATGCTGGGTCAAACTGCACAGTTTGATAACTTTTTGGGCATAGTTCCAAATTGTTCTCCAGAATGGCTGGATTCTTTCACAACTCCACCAGCAATGTATCAGTGTCCCACTTTCCCCACATCCCCTCCAACATTCATCATTATTTGTTCCTGTCATCTTAGCCATCTGACAGGTGTGTAGTGGTATCTCAGAGTTGAGTCTTAATTTGCATTTCTCTGATCAGTAGTGATTTGGAACACTCTTTCATATGAGTGGAAATAGTTTCAATTTCATCATCTGAGAATTGTCTGTTCATATCCCTTGACCATTTATCAATTGGAGAATGGTTTGGAGAAACCAGCCTTCTTGATCCTGACTCACAGAGCTACAGAGGCTTAAATAACAATGGAGATAAGGATAACTGTAACAACAACAAACGTGCATGTGACCAAAAACTGTGTGC
This sequence comes from Sminthopsis crassicaudata, assembly GCF_048593235.1. Taxonomy (NCBI): domain Eukaryota; kingdom Metazoa; phylum Chordata; class Mammalia; order Dasyuromorphia; family Dasyuridae; genus Sminthopsis; species Sminthopsis crassicaudata. The sequence continues at coordinate 676,723,860 of NC_133618.1, forward strand.
AGAGTGATTTAAGGTTGGCAAAACGTTTGCAAAGATCTCATTGACCTCACAGCCCCTGTGGGAGGTAGGTGCTATCTAATCTCCATTTTACCAATGAGGAAACTGAGGCAGGCTTCAGTACATGGCTTGCCCAAGGTGGCCCAGCCAGCTTCTAGGTCAGATTTGAGCTCGGTTTTCCCGAGTCCAGTCAGAGTTGGATCTCCTGAAGCTGGAGCCTGTTCCTGAAGGGCTGGCTCGGGGAAGGGGAGCTTCCTGCCTGGCTTTCCTTTTGTGCTGATGAGGGGGATCTTCTTGTTCCAAAGTGTCTGGGGAGTGCAGGATTTCTCAGGGGCCATTTGGATGTCACCCTCGGGAGGGACCCAGGGGCCATCTCCTCCGAGTCAGGCCTGAGCAGACGTGTTCTGCAGGCTCGCTAAAAGCCAGCCTTCTTCTGAGGGGAACTTCTGTGCTGGAGCCTCAGCTCGTGGGCACGTAGCTGCACTGGAAGCCAGACGGGCTGGCTCAGGTTTGGGGACCCCCCATGCCCCACGCGGACGCTTAATCCACAATTCTCTCAGTGACACTGTGGGGAGGGGGAGAGGCAGCGTGTCGTGTAGAGAAGGACGTACGTGGGGGTAGACCCTACCCAACATGGAGCCATGTGTATAATAATAATAGCCAACATTTACCTACGGCTTTGGGGTCTGCAAAGAACCTGCTATTTATCCATTTACTTCATACGTGTCTGGATGTATGCTAAAGACTCATCTATTTATCTATGTATATGATCTTCTCATATGTGCATGGATATACACTCAATACCCACCTGTATGTCTATGTATATGATCATTTCATATGTGTGTGGTTATATACTAGACACACACCTATATATCCATGTATACAATCATTTCCTATGCATGAATATATGACTATATACTAGACACACACCTATATATCCATGTATACAATCATTTCCTATGCATGAATATATGACTATATACTAGACACACACCTATATATCCATGTATACAATCATTTCCTATGCATGAATATATGACTATATACTAGACACACACCTATATATCCATGTATACAATCATTTCCTATGCATGAATATATGACTATATACTAGACACACACCTATATATCCATGTATACAATCATTTCCTATGCATGAATATATGACTATATACTAGACACACACCTATATATCCATGTATACAATCATTTCCTATGCATGAATATATGACTATATACTAGACACACACCTATATATCCATGTATACAATCATTTCCTATGCATGAATATATGACTGTATACTAGACACACACCTATATATCCATGTATACAATCATTTCCTATGCATGAATATATGACTGTATACTAGACACACACCTATATATCCATGTATACAATCATTTCCTATGCATGAATATATGACTGTATACTAGACACACACCTGTATGTCTATGTATACAATCGCTTCCTATGTATATGAATATACACTAGATATATCCCAATATGTCTTTGTTTATAGTCATTTCATGTGTGTCTGGATATATGCTAGATACACCTATATTTTTACGTATATAATCCTACCACTTGGTAGATCTCTCCCTCTCTGTCGCGGTCTCTCATCCCTGCGGCGTTTCTTGTCAGGTAAGACAGTGTGCCTGAAAGACCGTCCGTCTGAGGGACCACTGGAACAAAGGAGGAGGGGTCCTTTGCCCCAGGTAGTTAAGTATTCCAGGGAGGCCCCATTCTCCAAGCAGAATAATGAGTATCATTGATCTAGTCCTTTCTCATGCTTCAGATCACCCCGAGAGATGGGTCGTATCTGTCGCCATTTTTCTCCTCTGGAAAGTAAGACTCACTCACATGAGTGAGATGACTTGCTCGCCCAAGGTCATTTAGCTGAAGCTCAGGCCCATCTCCCATCCTGGGTCCATTAGCGCTCTGTGCCAGAGCGGGGAGCTCGCGCCTCGGGCAGCGCCTCTGACAGGGAGGGGGGCCATGGCGATGGAGTCCGGGCCGCAGCGGGTGAGCCCCAAGCCCGTGTGGCCGAGACGTGGCCAGTATCCCGAACCACTCCGCTGATTTCATGCCCCCCGTTATCTGTCCCCATGGTTTCTGATCCTCTTTCTCTCCCGGGAGAGCACAGAACCAAATGTGCCTTTTCATCGCACTCTCTCTCTGGAAAGTGCGGTGGATGATCCCGATGTCCCTGAGCCCCTCCAGAAGCGGGATTTCAGCTGATGGACAGCTGCCCTTCATAGTGGCTCTGCTTACAGACCCCGCTTAGGCCCTTGAAAAGTAAGCGAGCCTTTGCCAGATGAATAAAAATGATGATGTTGTTGTGAGAGCCTGAAGCAACATCAACAGCAGATGAAGGCTCCGCTATCAGAAATGGGTCCCCATCGGGACAGATAGGTCGCCATGTTTTCCCCACCCCGGAGCCAATAAGGCACAGCACCATGCAGATGAGAGCAGCAATTAAATTCTGTTTAATTGCAAAATTGATCACCAAAATAGCTTCGTCTCTTCAGAGCACCCATCAAAAATGTTTGTTTACAGAGACACCGGGCTCCTAATTATCTCCTGACACCCTGGAACTGCACTCATTCATTTCAGGCGCTCTCCTTGACAGCCGCAAAATGTATGCTTGTCGGCATCAGTTGCCAAGTAGCAATTTATTCCTGTTAGATCGCTGACCCCTCTCCTCTCGGAGTGACAGAGATCAGACAGTTCTTCACTGCTGGCAACCCAAGTCTCACAAACCTAATCCATTTTTGGTGGCAGGAGCGTCAACTAATGAACCCTTCCTCGTGGGGCAAGTTCCCGTGGAGTCGTGGGGTGGTTGCCCATCACCCAAAGCCTCTGGCAGCTCATCGGAGTGGGGGGGAAGGGACCCCATAAGGCTCCTAGAGAGACAGAGAAGGAGGGGGGCCTGAGTTCCACTCTCTCTCTTCCTCTACCCAGCCCCTTTCAGGGAACTTAAGGAGTTAGCTCAGTCTGATCATCTTCTGCCCACCCATCACCAAATGCCTTGGGGTAAATATAATTGGCAAAGCATTTGCTATCACAGCCTAATTTGCTGGTCATGGCAACCCTACGAGGGAGTGCTCTGGCTGGGATTAACCCATTTTACAGATGAAGACCCAGGCTTAGAGGTCCGGTTCCTTAGGATCATTAGCACTGCACTCATTTTACAGGGGAGGTCTCTGAAGCAAGAAGCTGCCCAGGGTCACGCAAACTATCAATTGTCTGAGGCAAGATCTTCTACTCTCCGATACAGAAGGGCACGGAGGACCCCCTCGGCCTTCTAACACAAAGCCTTCGCTTCACACAAAGGCAACCGAGGCTGGCTAAACTACGTCCCAAGATCCCCCACAGCAGCAAGGGTAGGATCCAAACTGAGGCCCAAGTGGAGAGCTCTTTCCATTAAGCCATACTCCCCCCTCCAAAAAGGAGTTATTCCATTGACTTAGAAAAGGCCTACAAACCCTTTATTTATATAGACTCCAAATCCAAATCTGCAGAAAGGAAAACGAGAGAAGGGCAGGACTAATAAACCCCCACGATGTGCAGTTGAGAGCTGGACAGAATCTCAAGAGATGCCTAGTCTGGCCATTTTACAGATGAAGAAACTGAGGCGTAAGGAGTTCGGTGACTCGCCAAGGTCAGAGCAGACCTGGATGTGAAGTCAGATCTTCCCATGCCAAAGTCTGTGTCTCTTAACATAGTAAAGAATCCGTCCAGACCCTTTCCCATCACATTGTCCACCATGTGATCACTCCCAATGAACCCTGTGATTGTGTGCTTGGGGATCATCAGAGGCCTACTACTAAGTTCCCTTGTCCTAGCAAAGTCCCCCCTCCTGGCCAGAGTTCTATAGTTGCACGGAGCAAAGGGGGCATGAGAACCCTACGGAGGGGATTGTTTTTCCTTCATCGTTTTAAGTAACTAACAAATGTCTCATTTATCTGCACGACAACCTTGTGAGGTTGTGTTTTTATTATTATTATTATTATTATTATTATTATTATTCCAATTTTAGAGGAGTAAACTGAGTCAAAGCTTAACTAACCCCTCGATGGGGAGTTACACTCTAGCATGAGAGAATTGCATTCATGTGTGAGTTTAGTTATTGCTTATCCTTTGTTCCGGAAGAGGGCCATGACGTCAGGGAGGTGACAGTCCAGTGAGTTGGATTGAAGCGAGAGAGGCTGGGCAAGGTCCCTCCAGAGCCAGCTGCGTCCAGTGGCCAGCCAGAGAGCAGGATGACTGAGATGTCCCCAGACGCAATGAGATGTTGAGCTTTTTAAAAATGTTAATAAAAGAAGAAGCCTGAAACTATTGAATAAAATGAGTTTTGGAGTCTCCATGATCAGTGGCTTCCCGGTTTCTCATTTCCACAGCAGATCACGAATGCCCAGATGTTATTCCACTTCTGCGCTGCATTCATTACCAGGGGCCACAAATGCTCCTGGAGCAGAACGATTTGCATTGATGCCCATCCCCCACTTTCATTCATTCCAAACTCCTCTCCCATCTTCTCAACCTTACCTACTTCAATTATCTCCCTGGGCTTGGAGGAAATAAAAAGAAATGAACATTTTTATTAAAATAATGAATTGGTGTAAAGACATCCTTAGCTATAGATGTATACCTTTATCTCAAAATTGTTGTCAAAGTCTATCTTAAAAATATTCATCGGAATGAAAACTTTATCCTTTCGACGAAATGTTATTGCTAATTTTTGTTCCACAGCCTGCGCGTTTGCTCCAATAACAATCAATAAAGCCCTTTTAATTCAGCATTTTTATTTCTGACAAAATCATTTAAAGTCCACCCATGAAAGGATGCTCACTCCTTTTCTTTCCAAGTCCCCAAAGAGAAGATATTTGTAGAAACTTATAACACTAAAATGACCTATTTACTTAATATAGTGTCTTAATATAGTGTCACTAATATAGTGACTATATTAATAGTCACTGAGAAAAAGGTTTGTGACAATTGATACAATTTCCCTCATTTGCTAAAAATATTGAAGCAATCTACTCCTTTTTTAAAAAAAATTATAAAATTGGAGCAAGAATATTATAAACTATATTTTTTCTCATTAATAAACTGATGTTTCATGCCTCCTGCTTCATCCACATTAAATACTCTTGGTTTTAAGAATAAATAATAAAATTGATAAAACATAGTATTATATACATACATACATATGTGTGAGCATATGTACACTCACACGCACTTACACACACGCACACACACAGACAAACACACACAAACGTCTCACTTGGTCCAAGTCATCTCTTGATATCACAGTCAGAACTGGGGTAGAGTAACTGGAGCTTAACCCTAGAGTGCAAAAATTCAGAGGCTGCTTGAAAACAATGGACTCCATTGTAGGATCAACAAGGTTAATTCCTAGTTAGGAGGGATAATTAGTGAAAACAGGAGGCTGCCAGATGTTAGGATTACTAAGTGAGAACTGAGGTTGTCTGGATAGTGACAAGGTGAGAATTCAGGTTTTCTGGACAATTACAAGGTGAGAACTCAGGTTGACTTGATAGAGGGGGCAAGCTCATTGGCTGAAGTGGTTCTTCCCAGAAGCCCTTGCATTATCCCACACCCATTCTCTGGGAGGATAAAAGAGACAGCACTGGGCGCAGAGAGCAGATCGGCCTGGAGAAGGATAAGAGCTGGAGGAGATTCAGAGCCAGGATTCAAGAAAGAAGACTCTGAATTGCATCAGGCTTGACGGGGCTCTCTGCAGGAAGGGAAGTCACTTCTTTGGACAAGAGTTAACAGCAACTGCCTGGAGACAACGGTTCGTTACAGGAAGAAGAATCTGTCTGAGAGATTTGAGTAGACACAGAAGATCTCTTCCCAGAGAGCGATCCAGCAGCTTCTAGAGACGACAGCTCACTACAATTGGCGTCCACACGTGGGGCAAGGACTTTTGCTTATCCTGACAAGAGGAGCTAGACCAGACCTTCGCAGCCAGAGGCTTCCTTCCTCCTCTAAGTGGCCGCAGCCAGGTGAGCTCTCCTCCAGCCCTGCCTTGCCTCAGTCACAGTGCAGGAGCTTTGAGTGCCCAGGGTCTCTGAATGAGGTCCTGATACACTTTGGGTCACTTACTCGGGGTTGGAAGGTGGCTCTTTATGATCCCGTGGGATACTGCTGTAAGCTCTGGGGATGTGCTCCCCCAGGACCCCAGATGAGGGAGGGAGGGAGCTGACCAGGTATTTAATGCAGTGGTCCACTGAGGGGGCTTTCTGAGGCCTTAGTGCCCTGAATGGGACCCTGCTGCCATGAAAGGCTCACACCCACTCAGCTTCCGTCCATTCTGCTCGGGATTCCTCAACAGACACATGGGGGATACCAGCTGGAACAGGACATGGCGCCAGCTGGAGAGGTCCCTGGACTTGCAGTCAAGAGGTTCGGCCTCAGACACTTAGTAAGAGACTGTTTACACAGCATCTTAAGACAGAAGCCTCATTTATCTGCACAACAATCTTGTGAAGTTAGGTATTTATTATTGTTATTATTATTGTTATTATTGTTATTATTATTATTATTGTTATGCCAGTTTTAGAGCAGAGGAAACTGAGTCGGACAAAGCTCCACTGACTTGCCTCTGTCACAGCTGGTAAGTGTCTGAGGTCGGTTTTGAATTCAGATTTTTCTGCCCCCAGGTCTGGTCCCCTGTGACCGGTCACTGCTCTGTGCCTCAGTGTCCTCCCCCATGAAAGGAGCATTCCGTGGCTCTGAGTTCCTCGCGGGTCTAAGCCCATGATTCTCTGAGATGGCCCGTGAGAGCTGCAGGGCTGCCGGGCAGTGGCCCATTAGGGACAGCCACGGGTTGTGTCTTAATGCTGGGGACGGCCCATCATGGCCCACCTGGCCCCAGGCAGGCGCTTCCACTGGAGGCTCGGACTTCCGGAGATGGGTTCTGGGTCTCCTCATCCTGCGGGCGAAGGGGAGTCCGTCCACAGTTAGAATTATTCGTTGCCCACTCATGGGAAGGCGGTTTTCAGTCCCCCCCACCCCGGCTCCAAGCGCCTCGGTGTCCCGCACATGCAGCTGTCACAACGAGTCTGTGGGAAGGGCATCTCTGAGGACAGATGGGAAGCCCCCCTGGTCCGGTGACCTCCCTGTCTGTGGGTGGTCTTGCTTGCTCTGGAAGTGACGGAGGCGTGGATCATCATTTCTTTATTAGGCACTGGGACACCCCAGGAGAAAGAAATGGTCCAACACTTTGATTTTACAAAGAGGTAAACTGAGACCCAGAGAGGAAGGGACTGGGATAAGGTCACAGGGAGCAAGAGGCAAAGTTCACGCTCAGTTCCTCTGACTTCTGATGGACCGTACGTGACTGTGAAAATGCCTGTGAGACAGAGGAGAGCGGGGAGGGTCAGCAGAGTTGGAGTGGAAGGACACGTGTATACAGAGCAAGCGCCTTTCCCTGGGAGATCCGGCGCTCGTCCTCCTCAGTCACAGTTTAGTGATTTGTGAAGGGGACATAACGGCGGAGCCCCGGCTTCTCCTTGTGAAGGTGTTTTGCGGGTCAGTATATGGGAAAGTGTTGGTACAGCCCCGTGGTTTATGGGATCGTCGGGTCTCTCCTCCCTGTTTTCCTGTGGATTCTCACCTGGACAGGAGCAGAGCAGGCTCTCGCTGGCTCCCAGCGTCCTTCCGCTCTCTCCCTTCTCTGTTTTTCTGTCCTTTGTGGTTTCTGACATTTTTAAAACTCTCTCTTGTCCTTACTCTTCTGCGTCCGCTTCCTTCTCTTTGCATCACTTCCTGTAAGCCTGCCCATATTTCTTTTCATTCCTCATACTCATTGCGCCTAATGGGGCAGTCATATTCGGCCACAGGCCACGATTTATCGTTTCCTCCGTCCCTGTATTTCACTGTTGCTTTTTGTCGACGGTCACTGAGCCCAGAACGAGGGAGGAGGAGAAAAGGGAGCTTTGTGCTGTCGTCGCCCGGTGCCAGAGGAAGCGCTTCCATCCCAGTCCCTCGTTTGTCAGGGAGGGTCACCCAGCCGGCCTGGGGCCCTCCCCGGCCTCTCCCATCACTCGTGAGCGGCCTGGCCATCTGCTAGGCCCCTGTCCTGGAAGCCTGAGGTGAGCTCGGCGGGCTCGGGAGCCATCCGGGCTCCTTGGGGGTGACTCTCCCTCTCGTGTCACGGGAAGGGCCTCGGACCAGCCTGGACCTGAGCACTTCCTGGTGACCAGCCAGCCTCTGTCGGGGACCTCCCGCGCGGGAGCCCAGGTGCACGCTGGGAGTCGGCTTCCACCCATGGAGCCGAAATCTTTCTCTCTGCAGATTCTGCCCATATTCCCCTGGGCAGAGCCGCACTGAGCAGGCCAAACCTCTACTGTCCATGACAGCCCTTGGCTTATTCCACCAGGAGCTGTCACGGCTGCCAAGCTTTGGGGCTCGTCCATGTGGTGACTGCTCACCACATCAATGCAAGTACACTGGGATCCATCAGAGGAGGCCTGAGTCTCTCAATCACAGAAATCACTGCCCAGGCAGCCCCCAAATGGGCAGCAGAAGCCCTGAGCACTCCCCCCCAAATCTGCCTGAAAATTAGTTGTTGCCATGAGCCCCGGAGGCCTGAGCTCAGACTTTTCCAAAGCATGTTTCCTCCGGCTCCTAGCGGGAGATTAGCACAAATCCAGTAGAACTGGTAGGTGGGGCAGTAGGCCCGGAGCCAGGAAGGCCCAAGCCTCAGATCGGGTCTTTGACTCCTACTGTGGGACTGAGCAATCACTTCATCCTGCTTGCCTCAGTTTCCTCCTCTGTCAAATGAACCGGAGAGGGAAATGGCAAACCCCTCTAGGGTCTCTGCCCAAAAAATCCCACTTTTTGACGGAATTATGTCACAAAACCTCGTTTTTTCAGGACTTCGTTTACTCCTCCGTAAAATCAAGGCTCTGAGCCAGTCCATCCCAAGGTCCGGGCAGCCCTGATGGTCCAAAAGCCTGTGATTAACATTCACTTCCGCGAGGAGCCGAGTGCCCGCGTCCTCCGGCCCGGGAGAGCTCAGCCCCCTTTCTGACAGTGACAAATGGAAGGCCATTACATCCTGGGTCTGCAATACACGGGAGCCGACATTTGTCTGCAGGGATGTCCGAGCGGGAAGAACGCCCAGGAAGTCCGCTTCCCTCGGGCCAATTTTCAGTGGGAGCTGAAGGGGGCCAGGCCCTGGGGAGCCCAAGCTCGTCGGCCTCCAGAGGCCTTGAGGAGCCAGCCTGGGCCCTGGGAGCAGACGAGCCAAGCAAGCACCCTCCGGGACCCTCAGGAGAGGGAGGCTTTTGCCTGGGAGCGGGCGGAGGCAGCAGCCGCGGCCCTTCTGAGCCACCTCCTCAAGCTCTCTTACTGTCGCTGCTCTAGAGCTGCTTGGCTCACCTATTCAATTGGGCCAAGGGAAGAACCAGCTATTCCTGGTGGGAACCAGACCTATCCCAAAGGGTGGAGAAAGTCTATCCTGGAGCATGAGTCTGGGAAGTGGGGGCATTGGGGTCCCCTCCCTACTCATGGAGAATCCCCGCTGCTGAGCCCTGGTATTTTTTAAATAAGAAGCCCATTATAACCCAGGTGCCTCTGGGGCAGGCAGAGCCTGGGTCTTAGCCCCTGGAGCCTCCGCCGGACTCCCTAGTTAGTGTTTGTCTTTTTCACGCCAAGTCAGGTGATCTGTCCATCACGCCATTTCTTGACCAGAACTCCTATTTTTCCAAGTTCTGCATTAGATGTAGAGCCCTTGTTCACACGCAGCAGAGCCTTCTCCTCCACTGCCCTCTGGGTAATCCTTATTCTCAGTCCTTCAGAGCAGCCGTAGTCTGTGTCTCTCTGCAGTGAGAGACGGCACCTCCAGTAAAATGTCCAGGCAGGAAGGTCTGATCCGGACAGACGTCCTCATACCCTGCAGGGGTCAAGTTGAACCTGGGATAATCCACTCAGCCTTTCCTGGACAGATGGTTGAGCCGCCATTATGGTTTAAGGTATTGCAGTTCTCTTCCAGGAGGTAACATAATGCTCTGGGCCTTGATGCAGTCAACAAGATGTCACCTGGAAATAAATGTATGCTTAGCCATTATTATCCACAGTGATTCCTTCTTAAACTGGAGCTCTCCTCCATCCCGGTGGCGAGTCCCTTGGGCGAGCATCCATCTCCACCTTTGATGTCTCACTGAAGTCATTAAAGTCAATTATTTCTGTTGTTACACCTGCCAAGGAATAGGCGGTGCTTTGGGTACACAGGTGAGAGACTCTTGTCATAAAAGAGCCAGAACTTTATTCTCCCAAGTCAAGAGCTTTTTCATGTCCACACACAACAAACATAGGGGACCTTATATCCTTTCAGTTGGTCGTGGTTCATTGCGGACTATCACGTGCAAGACGCTGCTTGCTCCCTGCTCCCTCCTTCTTGGAGGATGTCCTCAGTTTGTACAGAGCTGCTTCTCAGATAGAATTTGTATAAATCAGCAGTTACTGATGTTCTTTGATTTAATTTTTAATATTTGCTTCTAAGAAGGTCTAAGATTTTTCTTCACATCATTGATGTCTTCCCCTCCTTCAGGTTATCTTCTCTATTCATCCTTGGGTGCCTTCTCAATTGTTTCTTTTCCAGCAACATTTCTACTGCCTTGCTTAGCACATCCAAGATCGTGTTAGGGTCCAAATACAGCATTCCCACTGTTCTTGTCGGATAAAACAATGTTCTGATGATTTTTTAAACTCCATTTCCATTTCTCTTTTATCTGTCATCTTCCTTCCATTTTCATCCTTGAATGCCTTTAGGGTAACTCTGCATAGTTGGATACCCCGCCAAGCTTCCTTTCCACTGGTCTTAACCTCTGTGGCTTCCCTCTGATTTATGAGATGACACAGCTCACCGTCATCCATCATCCCCCCTTCATCAGATTCCACAGATGAGTTCATATTTTATAGGTTGCCTTTGGCAGCCTTCTCTGTCAAATGAGTGAGACGTTTGCTGAGAAAAAACATTTCCTTGGCTCTTTTGTTTTCCTCGTTGTGACAATTAATTTACATTGGATAAAGTTCTGGGTAATGTTATTATAGTTGGTGTCAGTATCTTTTCCACTATCCATTTCCCATTTGTAATTTTCAATTGCCTGATTATATCATCCGGGGCTAAATTTCAATTATGCTTCATATTTTCTGCATATTTGGTCTCTTATTTTTAAAACAATTTTTTTTACTGATTTTGATAATCGCCCTGATGAATTGATGATCTAACTGTACACCACAGGGAAGTGACTCACATCGGTAACAAGTCTTTCCCCGTCTGTTAATATATATTCTATTTTTCTCTTTTCATTCTTCCTACCTAAAGATGTGTTTGTTCTTGAGGAGGTTGGAGTTCTGAGCCAGTTTTGGGAGATAGCTCACAGATACTTAACCACCCTCCCTCCAATTATCTGACATTAACTGAGATGTCTACACTACAGACCTATCCCTCCAAGGCCTGAGAGCTCCTCATTAAGCATGTCTGTAGGAACTAAAGTGTCCGCCCTCCTTCATTCATCTTGTAGTGTTGCTTCCCCTCCGCCTTCCTCCCCATCAGCCCCCAGGTAATTGCTGTCTCCAGATAATAGCAAACCAATCTCTTTACTTAGCACCTGTGGGCCAAGGTGAGGGCTCGGGGCACAGGCAGCGGATCTCAAAGTCTCAACCGCGGACATCGTTTAAACACTGTCAGTGATGACAGGCACTCCAAACCCTTCAGCAAGATAGTTAAATTTCTTTTATTCCCATTCAATGAATGGAAAGAATTCCTTTTTCCTTTGTTAGGGGGTCAGCTATTGGTTCTCCACCCAGTGTGGTTAATGACCGGAACACAAAAAGAGAAGTCTAGGCCGTGAAAATGTGGCTTGGCTTCTAGAGTGAATGAACCCTTCATTAATTTAGGTTCTTTAGGTAATCAGTAAGGCAGTTAAGTGGCAAGTGAATAAGGTCTGGGCCCCAAATCAGAAAGCCCTGAGTTCAAATCCAGTCCCAAACATTTACTAGCAGTGTGACCATGGGCAAGTCACTTCACTGTTTGCCTTAATTTCCCCACTTGTAAAATGAGCTGGAGAAGAAAATGACCAACAACTTCTGTATCTTTGCCAAAACAAAAACAAAAACAAAGAAAGAAAAAACCCAAATGTGGTCCCAGAGAGTTAGGCAGGTCGGAAAGATCTGAACAACAACATGTGATCAGGATTCAGGTGAATCATCCTGGGAGCACCTGACAGCTTCCCCAGAGAAGGAAGAGTGGGGATCCCGTCTGGATCATGCCCTTCCTCAGATAACTCCCCTGTCCGTATTATTTCCTTGAGGTCACAGATCCCAGCTGCTTTTGAAGCTTCCTTGAGTGTTACTTCCCTTTCCCTCCTCCGTGACCCAGACCTCCCGGCCTTCCTGTCCCTCCCATGTGCCCCCCAGCTCCCATTGTACGGCATCCCCCATGACCAGAACGTGCTCCCTTCTCACCTGAGTCTTGTAGACGTCCGGCCTTTCCAGGGGCTGCCCGCTATAAGACTTTGCTGAGTAAGCCCCCACTAACGAGTACCCTCCCTCTCAAGCCCCCCATTTGTAAGTCATTTGGATTATCCCCTTTGAGGTCATGCTTTGAATATGGATATTAGTACTTGTAGACTGGGATCTCCTTGAGGACAGGAGTCCTCTCATTGGGGCTTCCTGTGCCCAGCCCCTGGCTCAGGGCATCACACAGAGAGGACACTTAATACAAGGGCTTCTTGGTGGGCTCCAGGGCAGCAGGGCCAGAAGGGGAAGCCATCTGTCTGACTCCGTGACATCCCTCCTTCCTCCCCCGTGCCCAGAAATACATACATGGGCACCTCCCCACCTTCTATTCCATGTGCTGTGATGCCCGGAAGAAAAGCCATCATGGAAAAGGTGGGTGTGGAAATTCCATTTTCCATCTTTCCTCGGGGCCGGCCACAGGGGTTACTGAGCCCGGTGAGCGACGAGAGCACATGGAACCCGCCACCAGCAGAGGGATGATGACGGCTTCTGTTTCTGGGGAGAACAAAAGCAGGTTCTCGACTTTCTCCTTTGTCTCCTTTTCCACCCGCTAATGAGCTTCTCGGATTCTCCCAACAGCCATCAAGAAACGCTGATTAACTTGTCATGTTCAAATTATGTGCTGAGCGGACCCTTGGGCACCAGCCAGCAGGAGGCAGGGGAAGAAAGCAAACCCCTTCCCTTCCTGGAGAGCCGGCCGGCCCGGGAGAGGGGCTCAGCTTCTCTGAGCCACCTGGGACGAGACAAGGTGGAGGGCCTCCTTGGGCAGGGACAGCATCTGTCCAGGAGCCCCCAGGGCGGGAGCGGGGAAGATCAGAGAACATCTGTGGGAGCGTGTGTGTGCATGGCCGTGCATGTGGCAATCGTGCCAGAGCCCGGCCCCCGGCACGCGGCCCTCCTTATCACTGCTCTTCCTCTGAGAGCCAAAGGTGCCGCTGACCTCCGCTGAGTGGCCGAGCAGCCGCTTCCAAACTGGGTCACCCTAGGGACGTCATAATCTCTGAGCCTCAGTTTCCTCATCTGTAGCATGGGAATAACAAAATCTTTGACCTCCCAGAGTTGATAACAGTCAAAGTTCTTGGGAACCCACCCAGAGCTCTTAGCTCACTTAGGATCCTTCGTGTCCCTCTGGTCCTACTCATTCATGGTAGAAATAAAAAAAGGAGACCCAGAGATAGAGAGAAAGGTTGGGCCATTCATTAATAGGGAAAACTCCTGTCAGAGCAAGCTGGCACTTCTTTTGCCACTGGGCGCTCAGAGAACTGTCCAAAGTGCTGAGAGGTTGAGGCTTGCCCAGGTCAGCGGCTTTGAAACAGCCCCCCCCCATTAAATAACAAAAGTATTTAGTGACTTTGTGTTTATTTGCACGTGTGCTTTTTCTATTTCTGATGCACAGACTGTCTCCTCGTTATGGCACAGGGAGGGGAAGACCCTTAGGTTCAGGGCAGCAATCCTGACTGACACATGAGGAAGTGATCTGGCTGAGTTGGGGCACAGAGGCAGGCTGGGGCAGCCAGAAGGGCACTGGTTCTATGACCCCAGGACCTGGGGGGCAAAGCCACCTCTGGTACCCGTTTGATAACATGGGGCAAGTCATGGACGTCATCCCCACTCCTCAGATCTCATCTTAAAGCAGTTCCGAGGCCCCTTTTTGCCCTGCTCCTGTGTCCATCTCTGTGTCTTCCCAGGCTTAGAATGCCCTCCCTCCTTGCTTCTGTCTCACTGAGTCTCCTTCGGTAGGATACGATTCAAGCTCCATCTTCTGTGCAAAGTCAAGGACTTGCCCAGATCCTCCTCCTTCTCCTCCTACGTTGCCTTGTATTTAATGACTTTTGTGTTCATTTGCCTGTGTGCGTGTTCTATTTCTGATGCACAGACATATTGTCTTTGTCTCCTGTTAGTCTGGAAGACCCTTGCAGTAGAACTTGTTTCCTTCCTTGCTTTTATACTTCCAGAAGCTAGCCCAGTGCCCGGCACATATGGAGGCTTAATAAATATTTACTTGATTTATTACCTAAGTCCAAAAGCCACTTCCCAGGGGCTGGGCCCCAGTTTCTGCCTCTTCAAAAATGAGGGAGTTAGACCAACTGATCCCTGAGGTCCCTTACAACTGCCCTTGATACATCACTAAAAGTGACTGCACAAGGCATTGCCCGTGTCATCTTATTTGAGTCTTACAGGGATCCGGTGATAGAGATATTGTGCCCCTTTTATGAAGGAGGAGAACTGAGGCTCAGCAATCAAAACAGGAAAAAACTCATTGTTACATGGCTAGAAAGTGTCTACAATGGTATTCGAACCTAAGACTTCCTAATGCCATCTCCCTCTATCGTGCTGTGTTTCTGTCCCAAGGTTCTTGTTTTTACAATTTTTATACACAGAATAGAATTATATTCTCTCTCTCTCTCTCTCTCTCTCTCTCTCTCTCTCTCTCTCTCTCTCTCTCTGTCTCTGTTTCTGTCTCTGTGTGTCTCTCTCTCTCTCTGTCTCTCTGTCTCTCTCTCTGTCTCTGTCTCTCTGTCTCTCTCTGTCTGTCTCTCTTTCTGTCTCTCTCTCTGTCTCTCTGTCTCTCTCTGTCTGTCTCTCTCTCTGTCTGTCTCTCTTTCTCTGTCTCTCTTTCTCTCTCTCTCTCTGTCTCTCTCTCTGTCTCTTTCTCTCTCTCTCTCTGTCTCTCTCTCTGTCTCTTTCTCTCTGTTTCTCTCTCTCTGTCTCTCTCTCTCTGACTCTCTCTGTCTCTGTCTCTCTCTCTGTCTCTGTCTCTCTGTCTCTGTCTCTCTCTCTCTGTCTCTGTCTCTCTGTCTCTGTCTCTCTCTGTGTGTCTCTCTGTCTCTGTCTCTGTCTCTGTCTCTGTCTCTGTCTCTCTCTCTCTCTCTCTCTCTCTCTCTCTATATATATATATATATATATATATATATATATATATATATAGTAAAATTCCATTATTTCTATTTTATTTTGTTCTATTCCATTCTATACATAGATATGTATGAATAGAATAGAATAGAAATAACAGAATTTCCCAAGTCTACTACCCAGATACGTAGGTAGACTTATAAAATCCCAAGTCCAGTCCCACGCCCTATCATTATCACTGTCTCAGCCCTCTGACATCCAGCAGATGCTCAATAACAGGTCCCGATGTTGGGAACAATTGTTTACTTCTTTCAATTCTCTACGGGAAGATCAGCTGGTCTTCAAGAGACTGGAAACCAGTCAAGCACTAAAATGGGAGGTGCCTTTTTCATTTCTCCCGTTGCCAAGAAAATTCCTGGATTTCTGTTTAAAACCAAAATGGGGCAAGTCCAGAAATCTCCAGAGGGGCTATGGGGTGATGACAGAGATTGTTATCATTTAAAATGGCTAGCATGGGGAACTGGAAATGGAAGTTTTAATGGCGGGAGCCACCCCTGCATTTACTGAAGACAAATGAAGATGGATGAAGCTGAAGAAGGCAGGTTCCCTCTTGTGTTGATTTAAGGAGTGGGGATGTGGCCACTGATGTGGCAGATGGATAAATCGCCGGTATTCCCTCCATCATTATGTCAAAGGAATACAGTGTTCCTGAAAATCCATCATGTTTCTATTTATGTATATATACACCATATAGAAATGTTTCTAAATATATATTTATGTATACATATACTATATATATGTTTCTAAATACATGTCTATATTTATGTATACATATACTATAGATATAGAAATGTCTAGTGATTGACTAGCATAGGAAGTGATTAATCAAAGCTTTCTCCATCTGTCTTTCATTTCAACTCAACAAACATATTAAGACCCTTTTGAACATGGTGAATCTCTAAAGATACACAGAAAAAGTGGCGCAGTTCCTGTGCTCAGGGAACTTACACTCTACTAATGGGGAACATGATAGTAAAGTGGGCAAGAAGAATACCAGGAAGCTTGTGGTAAAGTGGCAAGGAGCGGTTTAGATAAAATGCTGGAAGAAAACCAGAGAAGGGAGAGGACGCAGCCCCTGGAGTGGACAGGAAGTAAGGGATTTCATCAGGCAAAGAGAATGGCCAGTCTGAGACCAAAGCGCTCCATCCAGAGGAGTCTGGAGAGGATCCAAGAAGTCAGTGTGGCGGCACAAAAGCAGGCTGGCCACCGGAAAGGAAGCCTGGCACTGGCTTGGGGGGGGGGGTCAATTCATCCTGTGTACAGACCCAGTGGAAATGAGAGCACTCAGCACCAATCCGAGGAGCTACTCTTCTTTGTGTCTAAAAGTCACAAGGTAAATTTAGCCTGGAAACAAATGGCCGTAGCAATTACCGGCTCCTTTTCCACCCTCCAGATTTCCCAAATGTTCTCCCGGCTGGGGCAGAGCTGGGGTTCAGTTACAGCTCACCACCCATCAGCGAGTGACAGGGACATTGTTTTTGATAAAACGAGCCTGGATCAGGCAGTAATTGGAGACAGTAATCCATCTCTGAGGCCATCACTATCGGAGGAGGAGGTCGCTGGACCCGCAAGTAACCTGATGCGTGAGAAGCCCCTTTGCAAGCAAGAGGGGGTTGGGACTCCAGACTTTGTCTGGCAACTTCAGAGTGACCCAGATGTGGCAGCTGAAGAAATCGCACTTTCGTTTGCCTTGTAGGTCGAGGGTCTCTAAGATAGCCCCTCCTAACTCCTGCCCCAGTGTGGTCGGTTTCTCCACCTAGCTTCTTTTCTGTGGGGGCAATGGGAGGCAAGGGGATGGACGTGAACAGGCTCATTAACCCCAAGGAGAAAGGGGGTTTGCCCTCATTCACCAGTCTCCAGAATGGAGAATGAAGCTAGAAAGCGGCTTTCCTTTGTCGCTCCTTGATACGCCAAGGGCTGCTTGAAGGGGCTTCAGAAGCTCCTAGGGGATCAATTAGAGGTGGAGGGAGAATCAAACTTGACTCATTTGAAATCTGGCAAAAATGACTTTTCTTTCAGTTTGTAGTTCATTCTGCTGCAAAATGGAGGAGCCCCCTCCCCCTTTCCCCCTGCTCAGCATTATGTCTTTGGAGGGAGAATGAGCTCGTTCCTCTTTGTGTGATGAGTGAATTTGGGTAAGTGTTGGGAGGGTGGGACATGGACTGGCAGCTCTTGGCCCCCAATAGAAGGAAACCCTTTGGAAAAGCTTTTCTGACCGTGACTAAGTCACGATTGGGATGGGAGGAGGAGAAGTGTCCTGATAAACCCTCCTCCTCTGGGCTCACCCAGCCCAGGTGGTTCTCTCCAACATGGGGGGCTGGGGAGGTGAAGGACAGAGGGATGAGGAGAGGAGGGATGTGGTGAAAAGGAGCACCCAGTCTACTCTTGTCCACGATTATTTCACATCACTCATCTTCCCATAGTTTCTATTCTAGCCAAATGCCCCCCAGCTGATCCCCTAGCTCTATGTCCCAACTCTCACCTCCAGGCCTTTGTACAGGCCATTCCTGTCCCAGCTCCCTCTCTTAGAATTCCTAGCTTCCTCCAAGGCTCAGGGCAGGTGCCGCCTCCCATGGGAAGTCTTTCTGATTTCTTTACCTGTTGATGTTCTTTTGTGACTCAATTTATCACACAGACACATGCGTGCGGATACGTGGATACACACAGAGTACATACTGAGACTCTTAGCATTATTGGTCTAAAGTGGAAAGGGACCTTTAGGGGCATCTAATCTAACTCTTTCATTTTGTAAATGAAAAAAAACTGAGGTTCACAGGAGTTAATTGACCTTATCCAAGGTCACACCGAAGTAGCAAAGCCAGAAACTGAATCCTCTGATGTTTTCCACTTTAAAATTCCTCCTTTCTTTTCCATATTGTATCCATTAGGCAAATGCAGTCTCCTTGAGAGTAAGAGTAGCTTTGGATTTCCTCTTTCTATTCCCAGCACAGGCTTTGCATGTAGACAGCATGTAAAACTGAGTTGGGTTGGATTGAACCGGATTGGGAGGTTCAAAATTGTGAGGCCCCTCGAGTCAGAGAAAGGATTTTGACGGTAAAGAAATGAGTGATACAGAATCACTACAGATCCTGAAGCTATAGGAAGTGCTGGCAAATAGGAAGCACTTCATAAATAGCTTACCTATCTATTTGTCCAGCCATCCATTCAGCTACCTGTGCAATTATCCATTCATTCAATCATCAATCCAACTCTACTATCCATCATCTACTTATCTCCCTATATATTCCATCCACTCATTATCAATCTATCTATTTATCTATCCCTCCATCCATCTTTCTATCTATTTATTGATCTACCCACTAATCAATTCATCCATCTAGCTGTATATCATCTATCATCTATTTTATTACCAATCTATGATCTATAAATCTATAGAATCACCATATATAATTATCATCTCTCATCTATCTTATCACTAATCTATTGTTTATCTACCTATCTAATTACCTCTCATTTATCTACCTATTTATCAAATTATCTAGCTACCAATCATATAATTGCATATCTATGGTTTATCTATCAAATTACCTATCTAGTATTAGCTATTGCTCTAATTGTTTATCTTTCTAATTATCTATCTATCCATTTAATCCATTTTTCTGTGCTGTCTCTCCCATTAGAATGTGAGCTCCTTGGATATAGGAATTAATTTATTCTTTTTATTTTTAACTTCAGTACTTTGCACATTTAATAAATGCTTTTTATCCATCTATCCAGCCATTCATTCATGATGAAAAAGGGTGTTTGCAGGAAAGCTGGTATCAGCAAATGTACACAGAAGGGAAAGACAAGTCTTCCCAATCGGCAGCTAAAGCGGTACAGGGAATAAAGCCTGGTGATAGGAAGATCAAACTTCAAATCTGGCCTCAAACAATTAACCAGTGGTGTGACCCGTGTTTGCCTCGGTTTCCTCATCTGTAAAGTGAGCAGAAGAAGGAAATGGAAAACCACTCTAGTATCTCTGTCAGGAAAATTCCAAATGGTACCACACAGAGTCATATACAGCTGAATAACAACAAAAACTGAAGTCTTGCTTAGATATAATTCTAAAAATGCACTTTTGGTGCAATCTATTTAAAAAGATCATAGTCACAGAGGCACTTGATGTTTTTAATTGACTGATTAATTGATCTGCTCTCCCTTCCTTCCTCCCCAAACAGGCTTAAGTGATTTGCCCAAGCTCATTAGTAAGTACCAAGGTCACATTTGAACCCAGGAAGCCTCCTGACTCCAGGCCTGTCCCCAGCACCATCGGCTCTGTAGAGCTCCTTTAGCCACAGCAAATCTTCTGACAGGTAAAATAGACCAATACCACTTTGGAGAAAGGGTCAGGCTGCTTGTCTGTTCTCCATGACCAGAGGGCACAGGAAGGGATTGTGGTATTATGTGTCAAGTCATTCTGGGAGACAAAGACTGCTTACACTGGCCAGGAACCTTCAAGCTAGAGCAATTCACTGCGTGACCCTCAGCAAGTTCACACAATTCAATCTAATTCAAAAAAAAAGTCAGCCCCTAAATCATACCCCATTGTTGGTGAGGCTACAGACTGGCTCAAAAAGAGCAATCCGGCAGTATGCGATGTCATGAGACTGTCTCTTTCTGTACAGCTTTTCTAACGGTAGGATCCAGCTCTATGGAATCCTAAGAAAAAAAGAGGGCCCATTTATAGAGAAAGGAAGGAAGGAAGAAAGGGAGGAAGGAAGGAAGGAAGGAAGGAAGGAAGGAAGGAAGGAAGGAAGGAAGGAAGGGAGGGAGGGAGGAAGGAAGGAAGGAAGGAAGGAAGGAAGGAAGGAAGGGAGGGAGGGAGGGAGGGAGGGAGGGAGGGAGGGAGGGAGGGAGGGAGAAGAGAGGAAAGGAAAGGAAAGGAGGAAGGGAAAGAGAAAGCAGGGAGAGTTAGAGAGGCAAAAATTTTGGATGAACCTAGAAAAAGATCAAATACTTTGTTAATTTGTTGCTGTTATTACTTTTCATGTTTGTGGTTTCTTAATTAGTTGGAAAAGACTTTAGTCATAAAGCCCATCCCCGAAAGATAAATTGGAGGGAGACCATGGAGAGCCTTGAATGCCATACCATAATCTCCCTTGGTCTTTGTTTTCTCATAAGTGATAAAGCTGAACTGGACAAGCTTAAGGTACCTTCCAACTCCAAGCTTTTCTTAGCCTATGGAGAAGGGCAGAACCACATCAAGTGAAACCATCCATTCAACTACCTGTCCAATTATCCATTCATTCATCTATCCAACTCAACTACCCATCATCTACTTACCTCCTTATCTCCTTATCTATTCCATCCATCCATTATCAGTCTACCTATTTATCTATTCATCCATCCATCAGCAGAATTTGCTGGCATTTCATTCATTCATGCAGTTATTCAATGAGCATTTACGAAATATCTACTATGAACAGAACCTGGGCTGTGGAGCAGAGGACACGGTCACTTACTCTCCTGGAACTCCTAGTCCAGATGAGTTGTGTGTTTATCACATAGCAGACACACGTACTAAGTCATCAATTAGCATTCATTAAAATACCTACTATGTGTCAGGCATTGTGCTAAGCGATGGGGAAATGAAGAAAAGCCCAATAGGGGCCCTGTTCTTAAGCTCATATTCTGATTGGGAAAAGAACATGCAAACAATTAACTTGGATGGAAGAGAAAGGAATAGATACATATATAGAACCTACTATGTGCCAGACATTGTGCTAAGAACATTACAAATATTGTCTCCATATAATGACCCTGCAAGGAAGTTGCTATTATCCTTATTTTATCGTTGAGGAAACTGAGGGAAACAGATTAAAATTACTTTCCCAGAGTCACGCAACTAGTAAGTGTCTGAGTCTAAATCTGAACTCAGATATTCCTGACTTTGAAGGCCTTTTGACAGCCCCTAGCCACCTCCAAGAAGAGAGAAATCAGACAAATTGGGAGTGGTCGCAGAGGCGAGACATTAGCATTTTAAAGACTATGATGCCCCCTCCCCAATCCTATCCCAGACTGTGGGGGAGACTCCAAAGATTTCCAAACAACAGGCTGAGTCCTGTGAGCATTCCCTATGGGCAGTGGGATGGCATGTAACACTTTCTACTAAATTCAACCTGCCTCCTTCCTCTTCTGGTCCCCTGCTTTTCCTCTGTTGTTTCAGGGCCATGACAAGGGAAGGGAGCAGTGGACCAACTCTGTTATTTGGGTATCCTTCAGAGAGATCCCCGGGAACATCGCTTAGGGCCTGAGAAGTGTCTGTCTTTCCCTCTTCCTCCACATCCCATCCCAAGCATTCCAGTCCCGTGGGCTTTCTTCTTTAATTCTTTACAAAACTTTCCAAGCCCCTAGCCCTTGCTAATGAGATTTAAAGTCGGGGGGATGGGGTGGATGGATGTGTGGATGGCTGAGTGGACAACGGGCAGACAGACTGACGGACAGATGGAGAAGTGGGTGAATAGATGTGTTTGGATAGACAAGTGCACAATGGACAGATGAGTGGATGTAGAAATGAATGAGGGGCTGGGTGGATGGATGGATAGATAGAGTAGATGGCTGAATGATGACACACTCATCAGCCCAGAGAATCTGGAGAACTAATTGAAGCCTCTCCATAGGATTATTTTCAAGGTCTCAGTTTCTCAAGAATCTTTCAAAGTGGAGGATTTCTGTGGCCCCCTTAATCCTTGTTATCTCCTGTTTAAATGAAAGGGCTAAAGGAGGAAGAGATTAAGGGGATATTTTGATCCCCTGGAGGTTTTGCTTACAAGGTAAACAAAAAGAGATTTCTATCACTGCCTTCATTAACTCCTTGCCTCCTTTCACAAAATATTTATTGAAACTCATCTAAAGAGAAGGATCCAATGGATAGTGATGGTCCTTTTTTTTTTTTTTTTAATTTACAAGATATATCCATGGGTAATTTTTCAGCATTGACATTCGCAAAACTTTTTGTTCCAATTTTTCCCCTCTCCCCCCCATGGCAGATAAACTAATACATGTTAAATATGTATAATATTTATAAGTTAATATTTATATATAATATTTATAAGTATATGTATAAGTATTTATAAACATATAAAATATTATATAAGTATATAATTATTTATAATATTTATAAGTATATGTTAAATACAATGTATGTATACATGACCAAACAGTTGTTTTACTGAACAAAAAGAATTGGACTTTGAAATAGTGTACAGTTAGCTTGCAAAAATGCAGGCAGATAAAAATAGAGGGATTAGGAATTCTCTGTAGTGGTTCATAGTCATCTCCCAGAGTTCTTTTGCTGGGTGTCGCTGGTTCGGTTCATTATTGAACAAATGGAACTGATTTGGTTCATCTCATTGTTGAAGAGGGCCACGTCCATCAGAATTGATCCTCATGTAGAATTGTTGTAGGAGTACATAAAGGTGATAGTTCTTTAATCTCCATGGTCAGGGGATCAATCTGTTGCAAGAAAAAGGGGAACAAGGAGGTTTGGGAAGCCCCAGACAAAGGATGTCTTTCCTTCCCTTTCCTTCCCCTATCTTGTTTAATGAATCCTTAAGGTATTTTCCTGGACCCCAGAACTCTGGCTCTAGGGCTGGAGGGGCCTTAGTTTTTTCCTCTGTAAAATCAGGGAGTTGAGTTGGCTGAATTCTAAGAACTCTTCCATCCTACAGGACTGTGGACTGGGCTGGGCTGTTCCCAGATGCACTGTATAAGTGAGACTTTTTTTTCCATGAAGATCCATGGAGAAGACAAATCTTCCCCTCCTAAGTCCAACTAATGTATATTAGGCACCTACAGGGTGAGCAGCACAGTGCTAGGCACTGAGGGACACAACAATGGTACCCTAGGGTAGTGTGTCTGGAGGACCTCGGAGTTCCTTCAAGAGAAACCTCTCCTGTTACAGAGTGAGAAACAGTGCCAGAAGCTCATCGATCTTGTATGAGAAGAGGGAATAAGTATTGATAGGAGGCAGGTCTGGGGCTCCTGTGGGAGAGTAAAGAGATTCTGGAGGAATCTGGAGGACAAGAACCAAGGAGGAAGCTGGGAGAAAATGAGCTAAAAATGGGCCACAAATTCCAACCCAGCCACTTCTTCATGAGTGTGCAATCATCTAACCCCAGTGGGACTCAGTTTCCTTATCTCTAAACAGAGAGGATTAGACCAAGGATCTCTGGAGTCTGAGGTCTTGAGGAACTTGAAATCGCCTTGTGATCACATCAAAAGAGGATTGACTGGGAGGAACTGAGGCTGTTTGCATTTAGCCTAAAAGGGGAGGAAATAGGAAAGGGACATCCTTGGGCACTTGAAGGTCTGTCACATAGAAAGAGGAATTCTCCTTGTCCTGCCTGGACTCAAAATACAGAATTGGGAACACTTGGGGGAAGCAAGAAAATGTCTTCATCAATTGAGCTTCATTAGTGAGCTCCCCCCAAAGGGAAATGGGTGGCCTGTGGAGGTAGTGAGCTCCCTGTTACTTGTCCAGCAGAAGCTACATAACCACCATTAAGGGATTCTGTAGATAAGATTTTTATTCAAGTGAAGATTGGACTAAATGGCCACTGGACCACTGAGATCCCTTGCAGGTGTGAGTATCTGTGATTCTCTTTTCATTGGAGGTGGAAAAGGAAATACATTGGAGCCATTTTCCTGCTGGGAGTTTTGTGTGAAAAGAATTTAATATTTAGATTTCTGACTGAATCTTCTCTATTTGGAAAGAGAGGAATTTCAGGTTTTAAGAAATCTTTTTTTTCCCCCTAAAATGGCATTCTGAGCTTTCCCCCTCCAGCAATGAATGAGACCTTCCTGGTTTCAGATCCCAGGATACAAATCACTGACTCTCTCAGTTAAAAATCTGAGACTATTTCCAAACTGTTGTAATCCCATCAAAGTGGGAAGGAAGGTGGGAAAGGTTACTAAGTAATCCCTCCAGGTCTTGGGAAGGAAGTTGTTCCATCTAAAAGCAAACAAATTTCTACCCTGGAGAGGATTAAACCGATTCTTTCCTTAATCCCCTTCTCCCAGCAGGAGAGAACTGCCCAGGGTGCTGAACTCTGGAGATGAGACAATCATCTCTTGGATTTTTGAAATTAAATGTTTTATTTAAAACTTAACATTGACCACTGATTCAACTGACTAGTCTTGTTTAGGATTTCTATTGAAATGAATTGATTTGTAATCTCTTTCAGTATATGAAATCAGGGAAAATCATCTCTTGTTTATTTTGTTCTGATTTCACCAACAATTGGAAAAAACCAAAAACCAATAATTCTGGAGTATTGTCACTGTGTACTCACCCCTCCTTTATCCTTTCAGTCCCATTTCCACAGTAGTTTGGCCATGGAGCCCCCTAGAGCTCTTTCCAATCAATAGCAAGTTAAAATCAGTTATAGAAAATAAATGAGTAAAACACCCATTCCCAAATACTTTTTTTTTTTTTAAAGTCCAATGAAACAATTAATGTAAACACCTCGACCTAAAATTTCCAGAGACCAGAGGGCTGATTTCTCCTATTGACACTGCCTGTTTTCAAGGTCAGAGACAGCTCAGGGAAAAATAGCTGATTAAGGGAAAAGGAGCTTTTTCTATTAAAGGAATAAATGAGGGTGGAGAAACTGAATGCTGAATGCTCAGCATCCTCTCACTTAGAGACAAACTCTGACCCCTTTCAGGTGATTTTTTTCAAACACTTTTCTTTTCAAGGAAACCCTCTCAGGAAGAAAAATAAAATAAACCAGGAACTGGAGTTCAACTGGCACTCTTACCACTCTAGGAGGGAAATGTTTAGAGAATTATTATTAATTATTAATGTTTAATTATTATAAAAAGTTGCATTGGGGCTAATAAATAATAATTAATAATAATAATAATAATAATATAAAATCCAGCACCCTATCTATAACTAGGACTCAAATCTATCCTAGTTATAGATAGGGTGCTGGATTTTAGATATTTAACCAATCTGCAAAATGGGACTAAAGGCATCTACCTCAGAGGTTTATTAAGATCAATTGAGATGTATATATAAAATGATCCACAGACTTAAATGTGAATTATCATTGTGATTATTAGTTTCTTCCACTCACTACTGAAGGATAGAGGAGACACATAGTAGACAATGCTGAACTTTAGATCAAGAAGCCCTAACCTCTGACCCTTACTGGGCAAATCGCTTCATTTGAGGCTTCTCAAGCCTCAGTTTCCACTTTTGCAAATTGGGGATAATAACCTGCCTCACAAAATTTGTCAAAAAGGTCAAAGGAGATAAAGTGTGAAAACTATTTTGGTAATTCTTAAAGTGCTATGGAAGTATTGGCTATTTTTTATATTATTATTATTATTATTATTAGTTCCACATTCTCCTGATCCTTTCAGCATATTTCCTGCTCATCAGACTCATGGCTCATCAAAAAAAGGGGTGACCCTCTCATGCTTTCTTTCCTTTGTGTCCTAGAGTAGAATTATGCTGCTTTATTTTGGGGGAAGAGATTCGAGCACCCATATTGAATCTTTACCTATGAAATCTTTATGAAGAGATAAAACAATATGTACTCTTGTATTTAGATTTATTTCTAGATATGCAAACAAAAGAAATGTAGAAGGCTCCCCCTTTTCCTTTACTGAGCCCTCAGAAATCCCCATTCTACTTCTATATTTTGAGAAAAACTTTAAACAAAAGTTGTCAGGAATAAGAGTCCCAGCAAAGAAGAGACAGAATGATTAGACCCCTAACTGTGGAGTCAAAGGCTCTGAGTTCAAATTCCCTATTGGCCACTTACTACCTATAAAATGCTGGACAAACCCTTGCACTCTCTGGTCCCTGATCTTATCTACAAATAAGGGACTCTAGACTCAAATCTATGATCCTAATATAAAAAAAAAAAAAGTAACCAGGAGAACATGGACAACCTTCGATTGACTTTTTTGCTTCCCTGAATATATAAATGTATATAAGAAAAAGGTGTATGGAGACTGTCCATGAGGAAACTCATCTGCTCTAACCCACAATTGATAAAAGTTGTAGAGAACATAAGATTTAAGTATTTTTATTTTTTATTAACTATGAAAAAAAGCATTTAAATTTAGTAGAACAAAATTCTCCGCTCCAAGTCTACCAAAAAGGTGTCTCCCAGACATGTAGAAAACAGACAAAATTGCCTGATAGATCTATATAGTAAGAGAGACGATGTTTTTGTTAATAAGATCAGACGAGGCAGGAAACAAGGAGACATGTATGAAAATATGAGACAGGATGCATAAGAAGGTTTTACTTATTGTCCCAGAGGTGACACAGCAAAGAGTTCAAACTGAAGAAAGGCTCCCTGTAGGCTGTAAGATAAAGTCCCACAAATGCTCTTTTTTGTGAGGAACTTCATATTGAATCAAGTCCTGGCACACTGGAGTCTCCTGGAGCAGATCCATAACCTCTTAAAAGATTTTGGCCCGACCATCTATTCAGGAAAAGACAAGTGGATGAACAACATCTGTTGCCCAGACTATGACATGTGGATAGATGGACACTCCACAGAGTAGGCCCATCGTATGGGTATTACAACAGGCACTGTAAATGGAGGGGGAGCTGGACCCAGAATTGATTAGAAGGAAAAGAGAAGGTTTAAGGGCCTTGATTCCGACTTTCTCCTTGACACAAAGACCCAATCTTGCTTATCCTTCTAGGACTACTGTATGGCTGTGAGTCATGGAAGAGGAAAGTCCCTGAGGAATTCAAAATGAACATCGCACAGAAAGAATAATGGGTCCATTGTGGGAGGTATGAGGTAAGTACCACACTAACTAAGGAACTTGGAAGAGCCGGAGGGAAGGAGGTTATGGAAGAAATGAATGAATGAAAAAGAGCACTGATCAGCCATAAATCAAGAGTCCTAGGAGCTAATTCTCCTAATTCCACATTTGTATCCACCAGCTGGACTGGCTATGAGTCCTCCCTTCTCTTCGGTCACTCCCTCTCCTCCGATGTCCTCTTCTCTGACTTAAAAAAAGGTTTCTCTCCAGGCACCTGCCCTTGCTACAGACTGGCCCACGTCCTGAGTTGATGACCCAGACCTAAATCCTTTCTGTGCTAGTTTAAAGAGATTTAAGAAAATATAGGTTATTAATAAACTTATCACAGGCTCCTGAGCCCTCGGGTCATAAATTCCCCCCATCCCAACTCGGGCCTGAAACGGGGATCTCGGCCCTTTCTTAGGCCATTCAGAGAGAATAACGGTTGGTGTCCTCCGGGAGGAGCAACTCTCGTGGGCCTTTGCTGCCCTCTCGTGGCGCTTGGAAGAACTTCTCTCCTTGGGCACCTCGGAGGCTGCCAGCCGTAGAGCTGTCCTTGGTGCTTGGTCAGAGAGGGCATCTTCTGGGGCAGGGGGCCTGGAGGTCCCTGCCGATGCCATCCGGCTGCCCCCCGGGCCCCAACACAAAATGCTGGCCAGCCCACGCCTAGGGGGTTATGAGAAGGGTAAAGGAACGGAGCAGAAATCCTGGCTCAGAACTACTCACCAGGGAACCGGGCAAGTTTCCTGCCCTTCATGGACCCTTAGCTCACCTAGGAAAGAGAAATAGCTCGACTTGTGTCATCGGGCCTCTTCTGAGAGGAGGGCTCTGTGGCCCCGAAAGCCTGAAGCCCCCGGGCTCCTGGTGCTGAGGGAACTGGAGGAGTCTGCTCCCAGAGCCGAAGGTGCCCAGAGGCCCCTAAGGGGTCTTTGGGAGCCAGGCTCCCAGCAGCCCCAGGGGTGGTTCAGAGAGGCTGGCTCGTCTATTGGATGCCTTCGTTTTAGCAGGGAGGAAGCTCACCAGCCTGGCTCAAGGTCACCCAGGGCACAAGTACTAGAATCAGTGTCACATCCTCTGACCCCAGGGCCAGCACTGTCCGTTCCGTGTCACTCAAGGGAAACACCCAGGGGGCTCAGAGCTGGGGTTCCGGGCAGAAAGTGGGGAATCAAGCCTTTTCTCCGAGAAACTGTCTGTGCCCTTGTTGCAGTTCCTCCTTCTGTTCAGAGGATAATATCATAGGCGGCCGAAAGCCCCCTCCATCTGGAGCCCAGACCTGGATCCTGGCCCTGCTGCTGCCCCTTGGGGACCTCCAGAGGTCCCAGCGTAGCTGGTCCCCCAGCAAAGGCAGAGGGAGGCTCAGCGACCCATCAGCACGTGG
Source organism: Sminthopsis crassicaudata (assembly GCF_048593235.1). Classification (NCBI taxonomy): domain Eukaryota; kingdom Metazoa; phylum Chordata; class Mammalia; order Dasyuromorphia; family Dasyuridae; genus Sminthopsis; species Sminthopsis crassicaudata. Next base: position 676,752,488 of record NC_133618.1, read on the forward strand.
TCCAGAGAAGGGGCTTTAAAATGTCTTGGATCTGTTCACTCGTTCATTCCTCCTTTGCCCGATTTCTCAGACAGCGCATACTTTACGTTAAGGTCAGCGAGATCTGAGTTCAAGTTTTGCCTCTGACAAACCCATTCACTTCAGTTGGGTTTTGCCCCATAAGATGGAGATAGCAGCCACTATCACAAGTTGTTGTAAGGCTCCGATGCGCTACCATGTATAAGGTATTATTAACAAATTATTAACAAATAATTAAAGCCTTTAAAGAAGACTAATTTTTCTGAGGAATAAAGCTAATGTACAATATTAAAACATAAAAACAAAAAGTCGCATTTGCTAGGTCTCCGCTCTCCTGGAGCACGCCCAAGCACTTGTTTCCCACCTTTGGGGTTTTTCCTCCTCCTTGGAAGGTTTTTCTTTATTCCAGACTCTCCCTAATTCCCACCCTCTGGATTTGCTCTTGGCCATCCACGGCTGGAGCCACTTCCTTTAGACATCATCATTCATTCTGCTCCTCCCTAGTGGTGGGACAGGCACCTGTTTGCAAATTAAGACTGAGCAGTACTTCTCTGCCCACTCTGTGTCCTTTTCCCTTTTCCCGACATCTCTGGGACACAGTCCGGACAAGGGGATCACTGAGCGGCTCCGAGATGTGGCCAGCTTTGAGTCTCGTCCTATTTTAAGCCACAGAATCACAATCTCTGAACCACGGGGGCCTCGAGTCTGGCCCAAAGCTCGGGAGTGTCTGGAGGTTAGAAATCCGGCTTGAGCCCCTCCAGAGAGAAGGCGCGCTTAGCCTCCTCCAGGGGACTCTGCAGTTTATAAGCATTCCTCCTGACACGGTTTGCTTGGAACTGAGGCCAGACCCCCTCCCCCCCAGAGAAGGCTCCCAAATGTTCCTGAGGCAGTTAAAGAGCGTCCTTGCTTTGGGCTTTTGGTTCATAATTCTACAGGGGTCTTCTTCAGTGGTGCTCCATAGCTCTCCGTCCTTCTGGGACTTTTCCTACAGCATTTTCAGGTGCCAGGACATCACAGAGATCCCAAAATGAGTCCAGACCCACGGAGAAACGTTTGGCCCAAAGATCCACCCAGGAATAAACAAACTGCTAAAGGCGCCCACTGTCCATCCCAGCGGTGTGTGCGGGCCGGACACCAAATGACGGGGTGATGTGGACGCCGAGAGTCGGGGTTCCGTCAGGTGAACAATCTAGTGGCCCTTCTCTCTGGCAAAAGGCAGCTTTATTTGGGGGAGGGGGTCACAGACAAAATGAAGGGGTACCATAGACACCGGGGATGGTGAATGTGCAATAGAGCGGGAGAGCTTAGAGAAGTTCCTCGGGGGTCTCACAGTCACTGCCAGGAGGAGAAGTGGGGTTACGGAGCAGAGCGGATTGGGGGAGAAACCACCTGGACCAGGGCTAGGGAGACGGCGGAGCCCGAGGGAAGGGGCAGCCACGGGATGGCCCCGAAGCAGATTTTATAGGAAAATTTAACCTCAGGGATTTCTGACAGGGCTGGGCCAGGGGAGGCTGCTGGAGCCCCCTACAGAGGGAGGGTCTCAGGGTGCGGGTGGCCTGACCTTCAGACTGGAAGCCCCCCAGGGGGAGACCACGGAGCTAAATCTGTCAGTGCTTCTGCTTGTCTCAGGGATCCAGGCTTTAGCTTCTTTGTGCCCAGCACACCATTCGGGACCTGTGTGGGATCAGCAGCTGGAGGGACACTTGTCCGTTAAATTAGGGCATGGGGGGGTCAGGGGCTGGGCCAAGGCTTGAACGGGAAGTCGAGGGGGGGGTGACGATTTTGGGGAAATTGTGTCTCCATTTTCATTGCTCTTTGGCCCTGACGGTCTGGCGAGGCCCAGGCCATTCTCACCATCGCTGTGATGCGCCGTCTCTCTCTCCTTCTTCCCGTCTCTCCTCCCCTTCCTTCTCCCTATCTCTCTGTGTCTGTCTCTGCCTTCCTTTGTGCCCCTGTCTCTGAGTGTCTCAGTCCCTCCCCTCCCCCATTCTCCATCTCACCACCTGCTGAATGTCTCGGATCACACGTGTCTTTCTTCTCGTCCCCTGCCTGGTGCTCGTGTCCGAGCCCGGCTCACCCGGTTTGCTCTACGCCTCTTCCCCGCCCGCCGCCTCCCTTAGTGCCTGAGGTCGGACCTGGCATCCCTGTCATCCGGGTACCTATGGCTCCCCCCCCCCCCACTGACTTACTCCCCGCCACTTCCGGTCTCCCACCCCTCCCGCGACTATTGCTAGAGCCTCCGGAGTGACCCTCGCTCGGCCCCTCCCAGCCCACTCTACGCTGCTGCGGAGGAGATATTTCTAAAGCCTTATTCACAGAGGTCCCTCTTTTGTCCCAAGCTTCATTCCCCCCCCCCTCTCCCCCGCCCCGGCCTCTGGGAGGACCAAACATAAGGTCCTGGGGTCATTTGGAGGCTCCCTCTGGCAGAATCCTGGCTTCACTTCAGCCAAACTGGCCGGTGGGTGTTTCCTTCCTATCCTGGGGACTACTTTCTCGCCTCCGGGCCTTTGTACAGAATGCGCTCTCCCTCCTCCCTCCTCCCTCCTCCCTCTGGCTCCATTCAACACTTAGTTCCATGAAGCTTTTCCTCCCGTCGCCAGGAATCGCTCCCCCCTCCAGACGAACATTTACTTGACATATAGTGTATGGGTGTCCCTTAGTCCGTGTGGCCACGAGGTGGTGCTAGTGAGCAGCCAGGAACCTCGGGGAGCCAGCCCCCCCCTCGGCGGTCTGGGCTGCTTCCTTCAGAGGCGTTTCGTCTGAGGAAGCCCCCCTCCGCCCCCCGCGGTTTTCCCGCATCCGGTGACCTGAGCTGCCCCTGCCCAGTAACGTGTGTGTGTGCACGCGCGCTGAACGCTGGCTCTAGGTCTGTTTCCGTCTGCCTCAAACGATCAGCTGTCTCTCTGACTCCTGGAACCCCGAGCCAGGAAGCTTTTCTCTGAAGGATTAGGCAGGATAGCTCTCCTCCAAGTCCATGCACATGTACACATGCGCACACGCACGCATACACATGCGCACACATGCCCACATGTGTGTACATGTCCCCTTGCACACGCACGCACAGCACGCACATTTCTCCTTGCACACACGCACACACGTCCCCTTGCACGCGCACACATCCACTTGCACACATCCCCCACATCTTAGCCTCCTCCTCCCAAGATTCCCTTCTCCGCAACCCTCCCCCATGCGCGCTGAGGCAGCCGAGGCCCGTCTGTCCGGTTCCCTCTTGCACCCCCCACACTCTGAGGGCTGGCCCGGGGTGGGCAGAGGGAGAGGGGAGCAGCAGCTCCGGTTCCCGTCCCTCCCTCCCACGGACTCTTAGCGCGGGGATGGAGAGTGGGAGGTGGTGGAGGAAGCCCGGTGTCCCTCCTGCAGCCAGGGATGGGGCCCGGTCCGTTCTGAGAGCCCCCGCGGCGGGGCCCGTCGCGCCCCGGCCAGGCCCCGGACCCTTGAGCCTTCACGGGCTCGCCGCGGCCTCCGCCAGCTGTTTCCAGGCCCTCCCTCCTCCTCAGCCCATCCTTCCCTCTGGGTCTCGATCCCACAATTCCCAGTCAGTCTCAGGACAAGGCAAAGCTCCCGGGTGGAGAGGCTCCAGGGAGGATGCCGGGAAAGCGCCGGATTGTTCGGCACTTTTCCTTTCCCAGCCTCCCTTCCTCCGCTCTCCGGGAGGCGGCGCTGCAGCGGGAAGCTCTCGTCTCCGGTTCTCCGAGGGGCGCCCGCGGCCCGGCGCATGACACGCTTAACAAACGCGGGGCATTTGAATGGAATCGGACTGAAGCGTGTCTCCCTCTCGTACCGTCCGGGCTCTCCAAGGAAGAGACACGAGGACTCAGGGAGGGCCTGAGTCAGGAAGCGCCGGGCCCTTTTCCGGACACTTCCGGACTCTGAGAACGTGAGAAAGCGTCTTAGCCCGGGGCCTGAGGAAGTCCCGGGACTGCTCCGGGAAGTGACAGCTTCCCACCCCCGCGTGACCACGGGGCCTTGTGTACCGCTTCTCCCCGGGAGGTGATGGGTGCGGAGCCACGGAATGATGTCATCTCTGGAGAACGCTGTGGGTGGGAAGCTCCGTGGGGCCTACAGTGAGAAATACAGCCCTGCAAAAACGGGGGGGAGGGGGGGGGGAACCAGAAAGGAGGGGCAGGGGGCGGGGCCTGAGGGAGGGTTCCAAGGCTCACCTGGGACCCGAGCCGCACAAAAGCGTCCCCAGCTTGGAGGCTCAGGGCTGGGGGCAAGACTGGGAAAGAATCGCCTCCCGGGAGAAAGTCCCTGGGGTGCCCGGATGCAGGGCCCTCTATGGCGTCCCACTTTTCTCCAGACCCTTGGAAGTCTGCCTCAGGCAGCCCCTTCCTGCCTTAGCCTCCGTCCCGAGCCCCTCAGAGGCCCGGGGTCCTCCGAGCCGGCTCCTCCCGCCAACCTCGCGACTGCAAAAGGCTGCCGGGGGCTGCGCCCTTTGCTTTGACTTCATAGTCTCTTGTGAAAGGAGCCTCTTCCTCCCAGCCTTGACCACGCCCCCCTCAGAGCCCCCGCTGTGACCGAGAGCCGCAGCCGGGTCCCTCCTGGCCCTGCCCGCCCCATCATGCACCGGGGCATCGGCCTCCTCTCCCGCTCCGAGTCCTAACGGATCGCGGCTCCCTCAGCGCCTGCTGCCCTTACGGTTGTGTTTGCAGTCTCTAGGGGACGATGTTTCCTCCAGCAGCGTTTCCAGCTGGTCCTTTTCTCAGCTCCCCTTCCCAGGACTGACCCTCCTTCAGCGCCCCGCCCCCTCCGCCGGCTCAGAGGTAACCCCCACTGAGGTGTTCTCCCCGGGAAGGAGGCCCAGCGCCCCGACTTTGTCCTTGTATCTTCCCTTCCCGAGTTCGCCCCCTGGGATCCCGGTTCTTCGAAATATATATGCCGTTATTTTAAAGTTGGGCTCTGTTCCCCGCGTGGAGGGAGCACTGGGCCAAGTTCGGGCTTTCCTGCCAGCCTGCTTTCAGAGGCGGTGCGGAGGTCTGCAAGTTTTCAGTTCTTTCAAGGCGGTGTTATCTAGGGAGAGGGGGATCACTCTGGAATAATGGCCGGCCCCAAGCTCTGCTGCATAGTGCTGCTCCTCACCCTGAGATTGAAAGCTGCCCTGAGATCCACAAATGGGTGCCGCAGCAGAGCCAGCAAGGGGAGCCCCTCAATCTGAGAGGCCGCGTGACCCCCTGACCTCTGGGAGGCCACAGCTGCCGGCCCGACTGCACTCCGCTCTCACCCCAGGGCTACAGATCTTTCCCGATGGCCTAGTTTTTCTTAGGTTAGACACTCCCTCCTATTGTGGGTTCTGCTGCGCCAGAATTTGTTTCGAAGCATTATTGCAAAGTTGCTTGGAAGGAATTGGGGAGAATCTGAGGAGTCCCCGCCTTTTCTTTCAACTCTACCTTAGTTTACCGCCCCCCCAAGAAGTAATTTCAAGTCAAGTGAAAAACCTTTTATTCAATAAGACCCTTTTACTATGGACCATGTAATAGAGGGGAGACCCTGGGCTCGTGGAGAATGGCGTCTCATTGAATTCATACCTGAGCAAGATTCTCCCTAGAAAATCCCTGGGAATCAGTTATCTGTGCCCTTCGATACTGCCAAGGATGGTGAGCTCACTACCGGACAGCTCGGATTCCACTGGGTAGTTCCTAAGGGCAGGAAGGGACCCGGGAAAGTGCTTAGGACACGTTTTACCTGGTTGTCATGGACCCCTAGGGAACGCTCGGCCCAGAAGCAGCCGGGAAGGGGCCGGGCTTAGCGTTTCCAGGGCCCAGCCATCACCGCCCTGAAGGACTGAGTTCCAAGCTGGGGAGCTGGGCATCCTGGGCACGGCCTTTGATGGTGATGGGGGCTGGAGACATCACAATCCCTGCTCAGACCGTGAGCTCGGGGCCTGGAGCCCTGGCTTTGTGAGCTCATAATTCACTGGAACGGAAGGAGCAGCTGCTACATCCCTCTCTTCCTGTCTCTCCTGAATCCTTCCCTACCTGAGCTGGGACACCTGGGCTGGCCTTAGGTGGGCTCAGACTTGGAGAGTGGAACAGACCGCCCCCCTCTCCTGTGTCCTCATTGTTCCCCCTTCCACTTTCTCTCCTGCCGGGCTCTCTCCCTCCCTTTCTCTTGTAGGTCTGAGAAGCTGAGATGGGACTTTGGCCCCATTTGCAACTGAGGGAGATCCACGGGGTCAGAGCAGCCCCAGTATGGCCGCCTTCTGCACACACAGCGCCCTTCCCAGAAGCCTTGCACTCTCTTTGTGCTTGTGTACTCTGTGGCTGTTTCTGCATCTGCCCCCCTTCCATCCTTCCCCCTCCTCTCCCTTCCTCCTCCTCTCCCCTTCTTCCCCCGTCCTCCCCCTCTCCCTGCCTTCCTCCTCCTTTACATCTGTGTCTCTCTCCTCTTTTCCAGGAAGACCCAAACCCAAGGACCACTGAGGCAGAAGCAGGAGCGCAGGAAGAGTCACCTGCCTACGCAAGGAGCCGAGCCCACTGGAAGGGGAGGGGGAGGTAGAGCTCTACCTCCCCATCCCTCCTCCCTAGGACCTGCCTCTATGGGCTTGGAAAGGTCCCTCGGGGGATGTTCCATGGACTCCCAGCAATTCCCCATGCAGAGACCAGGAGTCTCCTCCGCTTCACCTCCCCCAAGCAGCCCACCTCTTTAAGGGTTCGGGAGTTCAGGAGAGGTTCCCCTCCGCCCTGCCCTCTCTCCAGGAGCCCCAGAGGGGCTTCTCCAGGCACTGCTCCTGGAGCCGCCCCAACCTCCTGCCGCTTCAAAAGCTGGCCCCTCTGGAGACTCTGTGCCCCCCGCCCCAGGCCGCCTCCCCGCCCCGCTGCCTGACCCAGAGTAAGAACCTGCTGCCCAGGAGGCTGACCCCGCTGAGGCTTTCCTACACTCAGTCCCAGCCCACCTCCAAAGGTGGCTTCAGGACTTGCCAGAGCTCCAGCAAGCAGCCCCCCAACAGGCTGGCTCCTTTAGAGGCCTACAGGAGGAGCCTCATCCCCACTCCCCCCACACCTTTCCCTTCAAGAGGTCCATGAAGTAAAAAATAAAATTTCTTATGACCTTTCCTGTTATCTGGGCCCTCACCTGTCACTAGGACCTGAGGGGACGATTGGGCTCAAGGTAACTGGGCAATGGAGCCCACTTTCACCTCCTTGAGGCCTCGGTTTCTCCATATGTAAATTGAGAGTGAATGACTTCCAAGACGCCTTCTGGCTCTCCTGGAATACTTGAGTTAATGGGCAGGTTCTCCTGGTCCCGATCTCAGAAAGCTAAGCCAGGGAAGGGATTTTGTAATGGAGATGATACAGGGCCGACTTGGACCAGAACATTCCCCAGTGAGAGGCGTTTATCATTGAACAGGAATCTGGGAGCCCAGGATGGACCTCTGCCCAATGGGACTCCCTCAGCCCCATAACAAGGGGCAACACCAGTTCCATGGGCCCAGTCTGCTCGGGACATTCCATGGGGCCAGTCTGCCGGGGGCATTCCACGGGGCCCAGTCTGCTGGGGGGCATTCCACGGGGCCCAGTCTGCTCGGGACATTCCAGAGGGCCCAGTCTGCCAGGGGGCATTCCATGGGGCCCAGTCTGCCGGGGGCATTCCACGGGGCCCAGTCTGCTGGGGGGCATTCCACGGGGCCCAGTCTGCTCAGGGCATTCCACAGGGCCCAGTCTGCCAGGGGGCATTCCATGGGGCCCAGTCTGCCGGGGGCATTCCACGGGGCCCAGTCTGCTCGGGACATTCCCCGGGGCCCAGTCTGCCAGGGGGCATTCCATGGGGCCAGTCTGCCGGGGGCATTCCACGGGGCCCAGTCTGCTGGGGGGCATTCCACGGGGCCCAGTCTGCTCAGGGCATTCCACAGGGCCCAGTCTGCCAGGGGGCATTCCACGGGGCCCAGTCTGCCGGGGGCATTCCACGGGGCCCAGTCTGCCGGGGGCATTCCATGGGGCCCAGTCTGCCGGGGGCATTCCACGGGGCCCAGTCTGCCGGGGGCATTCCACGGGGCCCAGTCTGCTCGGGACATTCCCCGGGGCCCAGTCTGCCCGGGACACTCCACAGGGCCCAGTCTGCCGGGGGCATTCTATGGGCCCAGTCTGCCGGGGGCATTCCACGGGGCCCAGTCTGCTCGGGACATTCCATGGGGCCAGTCTGCTGGGGGCATTCCACGGGGCCCAGTCTGCCGGGGGCATTCCATGTGGCCCAGTCTGCCCGGGGCATTCCACAGGGCCCAGTCTGCCGGGGGCATTCTATGGGGCCCAGTCTGCTCGGGACATTCCACGGGGCCCAGTCTGCCTGGGGCATTCTAAGGGGCCCAGTCTGCCGGGGGCATTCCACGGGGCCCAGTCTGCCGGGGGCATTCCACGGGGCCCAGTCTGCCGGGGGCATTCCACGGGGCCCAGTCTGCCGGGGGCATTCCACGGGGCCCAGTCTGCCGGGGGCATTCCACGGGGCCCAGTCTGCCGGGGGCATTCCACGGGGCCCAGTCTGCCGGGGGCATTCCACGGGGCCCAGTCTGCCTGGGGCATTCTAAGGGGCCCAGTCTGCTCGGGGCATTCTATGGGGCCCAGTCTGCCGGGGGCATTCCACGGGGCCCAGTCTGCCGGGGGCATTCCACGGGGCCCAGTCTGCCCGGGGCATTCCACAGGGCCCAGTCTGCCGGGGGCATTCTATGGGGCCCAGTCTGCTCGGGACATTCCACGGGGCCCAGTCTGCCTGGGGCATTCTAAGGGGCCCAGTCTGCCGGGGGCATTCCACGGGGCCCAGTCTGCCGGGGGCATTCCACGGGGCCCAGTCTGCCGGGGGCATTCCACGGGGCCCAGTCTGCCGGGGGCATTCCACGGGGCCCAGTCTGCCGGGGGCATTCTATGGGGCCCAGTCTGCTCGGGACATTCCACGGGGCCCAGTCTGCCTGGGGCATTCTAAGGGGCCCAGTCTGCCGGGGGCATTCCACGGGGCCCAGTCTGCCGGGGGCATTCCACGGGGCCCAGTCTGCCGGGGGCATTCCACGGGGCCCAGTCTGCCGGGGGCATTCCACGGGGCCCAGTCTGCCGGGGGCATTCCACGGGGCCCAGTCTGCCGGGGGCATTCTATGGGGCCCAGTCTGCTCGGGGACATTCCACGGGGCCCAGTCTGCCTGGGGCATTCCACGGGGCCCAGTCTGCCGGGGGCATTCCACGGGGCCCAGTCTGCCGGGGGCATTCCACGGGGCCCAGTCTGCCGGGGGCATTCCACGGGGCCCAGTCTGCCTGGGGCATTCTAAGGGGCCCAGTCTGCTCGGGGCATTCTATGGGGCCCAGTCTGCCGGGGGCATTCCACGGGGCCCAGTCTGCCGGGGGCATTCTACGGGGCCCAGTCTGCCGAGGGTATTCCACGGGGCCCAGTCTGCTCAGGGCATTCCACAGGGCCCAGTCTGCCGGGGGCATTCCACGGGGCCCAGTCTGCCGGGGGCATTCCACGGGGCCCAGTCTGCCCGGGGCATTCCACGGGGCCCAGTCTGCCCGGGGCATTCCACGGGGCCCAGTCTGCCAGGGGCATTCTACGGGGCCCAGTCTGCCGGGGGCATTCCACGGGGCCCAGTCTGCCGGGGGCATTCCACGGGGCCCAGTCTGCCCGGGGCATTCCACGGGGCCCAGTCTGCCGGGGGCATTCCACGGGGCCCAGTCTGCCGGGGGCATTCCACGGGGCCCAGTCTGCCAGGGGCATTCTATGGGGCCCAGTCTGCCCGGGGCATTCCACGGGGCCCAGTCTGCCAGGGGCATTCTATGGGGCCCAGTCTGCTCGGGACATTCCACGGGGCCCAGTCTGCCGGGGGCATTCCACGGGGCCCAGTCTGCCGGGGGCATTCCACGGGGCCCAGTCTGCCGGGGGCATTCCACGGGGCCCAGTCTGCCCGGGGCATTCCATGGGGCCCAGTCTGCCGGGGGCATTCCACGGGGCCCAGTCTGCCGGGGACATTCCACGGGGCCCAGTCTGCCAGGGGCATTCTATGGGGCCCAGTCTGCTCGGGACATTCCACGGGGCCCAGTCTGCCGGGGGCATTCCATGGGGCCCAGTCTGCCGGGGGCATTCCATGGGGCCCAGTCTGCCGGGGGCATTCTAAGGGGCCCAGTCTGCTCGGAACATTCCACAGGGCCCAGTCTGCCAGGGGCATTCTATGGGGCCCAGTCTGCTCGGGACATTCCACGGGGCCCAGTCTGCCGGGGGCATTCCACGGGGCCCAGTCTGCCCGGGGCATTCCATGGGGCCCAGTCTGCCGGGGGCATTCCCCGGGGCCCAGTCTGCTCAGGGCATTCTATGGGCCCACTCTGCTGGGGCATTGCCAGGTGTCCGAAGGGGCCCAGTCCCTCCCCCAGGTCCCCCACCTCGCTCTTTGGGGCTAGCCAGCTTCTCCCTGTGAGCAGCCATCCATCCCCGGGCCCCATTCCATAACTCAGTTTTGCTGACAAGAGGGACCGAGGAGCTAAGCTGACTTGAGAAAGTCCTAGATTTGCGGATCAGTGAAGTGACAAGTAGCTGGCTCCCACCCGTGCTCGAGAATGCAATTTTTTAAAAAAGGTTTGATGAAATTGCTTCATAAACCTTAGAAAGACAACATTTATTTCTGGGGAAATGTGTCGCGCTCCTCCTCATTCCAGATTCAGTGTTAATGTTATTCACACAAGGCTTTTTGTGGGAACAGATTAGGAAAGTGGTGCGGAAATCTAGAAGAAAAATAAATTAGGCTCAGGATGAATGGAGGGACGACTTCACGGCAAAAAGACATTTGACCTTGGGTGGGGAGGAACGTGAGAGCCAGTGGCTAAGTGACTCAGGCCTTGCCCAATCCTCCCAGCAGGGAGGCCCCACCCTACATCCTCTCTTTGCAGGTCACGTTCTTGCAGCCAGAGGAACCCCAAAAGCAGCTGTCTCCAGTGGGGGGCAGGGTGACGGCCTGGGTTACAATCCCAACAGGCCTTGGGTCACGGGGGCGACTTGGGTAAATGCAAAGGTCGTCTTCGGTACAATTCTACGATGCTGTGGAGATTCTGTGTCTCTCACTGTCTCTTTGCCTCTGTGTCTCTGTCTCTCTATTTCTATCTCTGTCTCTATTCCTTTTTCAGCCTCTGCCCCTCTGTCTTTTTGTTTCTCTGTCTTTGTCCCTCTGTCTGTCTCCTCTCCTGCCCAAGAAAAGATTCACAAAACTGTGTAAATCAAGGAAAGGCTGCCAAGACCCGGGTAGACCCCCATCCGTTGGGCCGCATGAATCCCCTTAATGTCATCCCCCAAGAAATGATCATAAGTAGCCTTCTGCTAGAGTACATCATGGTCCAGCCTCAGACTAATTACTAAAAGAAGCCCTTTATTTTCGAAGGCAGCTCCTGTATGGCCCTCTCCGAGCTGACTCCCCCAAGCTCCTTCCCGTGCTATCTGGGCTCTGAGTCCCCATTAGACACATCCCAGGTGTCCACGTCCCTCTTAAGGGCCATTCTCTGCCAACCACCGAGTCCTGGGTCCTAGCCTTGGAGGCAGCTCGTGGTTCTCGGGGTGAGCAGCCTCTGCTGGGGGAGCACGAGGAAGCCACCCTCGGTCCTCAATCAAGGCTCAGGACAGACAGAAAGACAGAATCTGGCTGCCCTCAACGGCACCCTAGGATTGCATGGGCTTTTTTTGGTTGCCATGGTAATGTGGCTTGGTAGCCTTCTTCCCCTCCCCCACCTCCTCCCCCATATCTGATCATGGCCTCAAGAGCAGAGTCACTGAGAGCCTTGAGAAAGCAAAGGTTTGGGGAAGTTTTTTCTCTCCATTTCAAATGCAGTATTAGAAAGTCCAAGAATCATTTCTACTGCTCCCAAAGGGGGCTTCCCAGGACCTCACTTTCTTTCCTTGTTTCTAGAAAGCGTCAGAATGCTTTCCAATGCCATGTGCCGTCATACACATAACGAACACGACGTGACTCATGGAACGGTGAGACACGACACGGGACGTGACAGGACAAGCTACGGAGTGCCGGCGATCATGACATCTGCCATGAGAAAAACATAAAGTAGCATGACTTACACCGCATAATATTACATAACAATCTCCTAAAGCGTGATTTCAGAAATTAGGGAAGCGAGGAGGAAATTTCCTTTCATGTCTTTGGCTAGAAGAACAGTAAATGACAATGAGAGGCAGCGAGGATCACCAAAAAATCAGACGATTTGGGTTACAGCAAACTAAAACAGGTTTGTACAAACACCATCAATGCAGCCAACATTAGAAGTCAAGTTGCTGAGGGAAAAAAAGCCTTTGCTTTCTCTGATGAAAGTTCTCCTTTCCCATATAAATAAAAATGACTTAAATTTGTAAGAGTAAGAGCTCTTTCCCAAGTAATAGTCATGGGATATGAACACACTCTCCTCTGAGGAAGAAAGCCAAACTACCAATTGTTCAGGGGTTTTCATTATACCAGGCTGTTCATGACTTTCTTGTGGGGTTTTCTTAACAAAGATGGTAAAGTGGTTTACCATTTCTTTCTTTAGCCCATTTGACAGATGAGAAAACTGAGACAGTTAAGTGACTCACCCAGGCTCACACAACTAAATAAGAATCTGAGTCTAGATTTTAACTCCCGGTACTTTCAGTATCCATATATAAAAAAGCTTAAAGACGTACAAATTAAAACTACTCTGAGGTTCTTCCAAAGTTTACCAAAAAAGGGAAATCAATGTTGGGAAATTGGTTGGGAGAGCTGCCATTTTGGAAAGTAATTTAGAACTCTGACCCCTGCAGTCACCAACAATTGTAAAACTTGGAACCAGGCATACCACTATTAGGATGAAATAAAGAGGATCAATGAGAAAGAAAAGAACCTGTGTGTACAAAAATATAACAGGTTTTTTTTTTTTTTGTGATGACCAAGAACTGAAAACCGATCAGACGGCCATCAGTTAGGGAATGGTTGGATGACAATGGAATATTGTAGGGATGTATGGTGTGATGAAAAGAATTTGATAGAAATCTTTCTGATAGAAAGACCTGCATGAATTGACGAAGAGTGAAGTCAGAAAAAAACAAAAGGATAATTTCTACAATGACAACATTGTAGAGACAATTCTGAAAGACTTAAAAATTCTTATTAATTTGATTACCAAACATGATCCCAAAGGATTAATGATAAAACAAAACACTCCCCTTCTCCCAGCGCGAATTTATCAAACACTCTGGGGACAGAATGAGACAGGCATTTAGGGCGTGGCTAATTTGGATATTTGTTTAATTGGACCATATTTTTTACAATATGTTGCTAGATGTATATTGATACTTTCTTTTTTTTTTTCTTCCAATGGGGAGGGAAGAAAAATAGATTTTTGTTCATAGAAAAAAAGTTTTTTAAATAGCATAATATGACATGGTAGCACATTGCCCCTTGAGGATCCTATCATACCCGATTCTAGCTCTTCTTTGATCCAAATTATATAGAGATTACTAACCTAAGTTTTGGTTGGCTGGACCCTACTGTGTCATACCCCACCTCACTCCTCTCCGTAACCTTCTCAACAAGCACATCATGTTCTTCGAGGCCGGAAATTCTTCCAGGATCTACCTGGGAATTTTGTTGGCAAGACCCATCCCTCCACAGGGCTGATTTAGACCCTTTGTAACTTCTAGAAACCCTTCTTCTACAGTTGCTATAGCCTACG
>NC_133618.1:676768103-676770603 GCF_048593235.1 Sminthopsis crassicaudata
GCGATGCACTAAGTGCAGTCATGGGGAATGAGGGAAGGGAGAGAATAAACGTTTACAAAGCACCTGCTACTGGTTTGATTCGATTTTAAGGGAAAGCTAGGTAGGAACCCTGGCGGGTGGACAGGCGCAGTGTATGCAGAGCACCGTAAGTGCCCCTGCCACCCACGTTGGCACTGCCTACCGGAAAGCTGCTGAGAGTACCCTTGTCACCGTGCATTCAAAAGGTATTTAATAAATGCTTGATGAATTGGATTGAATTAAATGTTGACCTTTAGCCCCCATTGTTCTGCTATCACATACCCAGTAGGTCTCTCACTATTAATCAATTTCTGTTCAGTTTTTGAAATATATTTTATTTATAAAGCAAAATGCTCCCAAATATCATCATAGACTTCTTGAAGGGTGCCGAGAAATGTATCTATAGTGTTTATGCAACTAACTATCTATCTTGTCTGTCTGCCGGTTTCTCCTGTTTTATTTTTTCTTTTTCTTCCTTCCTTTCATTCTTCCTTCTTTCCTTTTTTCCTTCTTTTCTTCCTATTATATAATCTATCATCCATCTCTATCTTATCTATTTAGCCATCTAGATGAATCCATTTATATCCATCCATCCATCCACCCATCCATCTATCTGTCTATCCATCCATCCATCTGTCTATCCATCCATCTATCTGTCTATCCATCTCCTCCTATCTATCTATCCTTGTTCGTATCCGGAGTGTCGGTAGCTGACCAGGGTCCGCACCGAGCCCCCAGTCTGTGGAAAGGCGGGGAGTAAGGGGACTTGATGGCAACTACTGGAGTGTCTGGGTTCTCTCCCTCCACCGGGGGTTTTCTTTTTAACTCAAAGTCCACCTCCAGACACAGGGACACACCCCACTCCACCCCACATCATCCCACCCCTGTCCCTGGCCTTGACTTTGTCCTCTGAGATCATAGCTAGTGGGAACCTCTCAGCCCCACCCCCAGCCCCAATGACCTTCCAGGCCTGGCCCTGTTTCACCCCAGACACACCTTTATAAATTAGGATCGATGGCAGCATCAGGGGAGTCTCTGTCCTGAGCGACGACCTGGCCCCTTCATCACCAGGTACAAAGAAGCCCCCACGACATTCATTTGTCTGTAAGATGTTTGTTTTTGTCACTAAGCAGTTAGACACTCTGAGCATTAGATATGAAATATTTATTAAAATCGCGCTGTGTCCTCCTCGGCCTTTGGGCCAAGGGTAAAGCCTCCCGTGCTCCCTTCCAGAGCTGCTCCAGTTCATGCCGGGGGAGCTGAGAGGAGCTGGGAGAAGCGCGGTCCACAAGCGAGAATAACAATGGTCCAAGAGTTCGCCTTTACATCATCGCGCTTTAAGCACTTTACTTAATGACCTCTCTCTGGACCATTGCCAATCCTGGACCATGAGCGCCTTTGAGACGGCAGCCTTGGCCGGGAGAAAACTTCCCTCAGGATGCAAGGGGGCCCAAGTGCAGTTCCCTGCAGAGCACGGACCGGGTAAAACCCGAAAAACGACCCAAAGGAGTAAGAGTTCAGGTCTCCCGGGCAGGGAGTGTTTGTGCTGGACTCTGGGGCCACAAAACAGACAAAACCCAAGGAATCGCTGCCCTCAGGGAGCTTGTGTCCAGGAAGGCGATAAAGTTCTGTGAAGAAAATAAAAACTTTATACAAAGTCCTACCAAGCAAGGGAGTAGCGAGAGGCAAGGAAGCCCCGGCACTGACCCGGGAACAAGCCAGAAGTCAGAATAAATGTCCCGTAGACCTGACTCTATCTGGCGCCCCCGGCTTCGGTTTCTGACAGTCCAAACAGGGCACCAGGGGTCTGTTGGAGAGGCCGGTGGGAAAACTGGCGTTCAGAACAAAATCCCGTCTTTGGGGGCGTTCTCCATGGGCTTCCGCCGTTTCTGCTGCCTGTGGTAGCTGGCGTTCTGGTAGAAGGCCACCACGGCCACGGTGAGGACATTCAGGGACAAGGTGAGGAGCAGGAGCCAGAAGGCGTACAGGTAGCTGTGAGTGGAGGAGCCGTAGCTGTACTCTTGCGCCAGGTAGAGGGCCGAGCTCATCGCCACCGACAGGCCGTTGGCCTGCGTGTTCACCGCAAACAGGACCATGGCGCCCACCACGAAGGCCGCTGGGGGGAGAGGAGGAAGACCCGGGTCCGAGAGCTGGGTTAGTCATGTCAGCTTCGGGGACAGAAACAAGCACTCGTTCCGAACCCAGGCCCCCAGAACAGAGAGATTTTTATTTGATCCTAGAGGTACCAACAAGCTATTTATATAATCAGGCCCTTCTCTTTCCCATTATCTCTCAATATGAGCTTTGTTTCCCAAAATAAACTCAGCCAAAGGCTTTTCTTTTTGGAACAGACATTTAGGAAGATTTCTTTCCCTTAGAGAAAATCCTCCACGCTCATAAGAAACATGGTTAAACAAAATTACAGTGACCTCATCTGAAATGTTAGCATCCTGCCCCAGTTGTCATCATCATCCCTGCCCAA
>NC_133618.1:677075603-677243103 GCF_048593235.1 Sminthopsis crassicaudata
TTAGTGATCCCGGTAAGTCAATAATGCTCTACTTGCCTCAGTTTCCCCAATTGTAACATGGAGCTCATGACGGCACTTCCTTCCCAGGGCCAGGGTGAGATCAAAGGATCCGCGAGGCTCTTAGCACGGTGCCCGGCACAGGGAAATGCTCACTCCCTTTCCCTTCTTTTCGCTGCTCCCTGGGTTGGCTCCTTGCTTTTCTAAGGAGGAGCCGCTGGATCCTATTGGGAGCAGCTTGGAGGAGGGGAGAAGGTTCTGTGGGTTCCTGAGCACAGATGAAGAACGAGGCGCTTGTTCTCGGCCTCTCCAACGGGCCAGGCCGGGACGTCCCCCAGAGGGCCCCTCGGACTCCAGGCTTATTGTCTTGTCAGATAATGTGCCAGAACCGAGAGTGTCGGAAGCAGCCTAATTGGGGTTTGGCAGCCAGAGGCACCAAAGGCAGAGCCTGGGTGCCGGCCGGTGGGCACAGCGCCAGCCTCATGGCCAGGAGGCCAAGGCCGCTGACTCCGCATCCCCAGCAGCTGGGCCCGGGCCTGCCCCGCTTGTGGGTGACCGGGGACGGCCCAGAGGGGCTCTGCCACGGCCGTGGCTCGGGCAAAGGGGGAAGGAGCCTCTTCCAGACACCACAGAGAAGGCTCCCTCCTCACAGCGCGTCAAGGGCCCGAGTCACACGTGGGGCAGAGGTGGATGTGACTGGGCCCCCAGCAAGTGTGAGTGTGAGTGGGTGTGTGAAAGAGAGAGAGACAGAGACAGAGACACACATACACACAGAGACAGAGACACACATACACACAGAGACAGAGACACACATTCACACAGAGACAGAGGCACACATTCACACAGAGACACAGAGAGAGACTGAGAGACACAGAGAGAGACTGAGAGACACAGAGATAGAATGTGAGTGTGCTGTTGTCAGTGCGCACACATGTAACCCTGCATGTGTACCTGCATACATATGTGTACACATGTGTAAGAGTGGTATGTCTGTGTGAGTTTGCACGTGGGTGTGAATTGGTTCTGGAAGTTCAGGAGAAGTGGCCGCAGTGACCGTTTGGCCCTGTCTGCCCGGACTTTCCGAGTCCGGAAATGCCGCCCGTTCCCCCGTGGGCAGGTCCCCCAGGGGCCAGGCCAGCCCCACACCGCCAGCGCTCCTTTCCATTCTCTGGGAGCAGGAACAAGGCTGGAGCTTCCTCCCGCTTCGCCAGCGGTCCCGGGTTCGGGTCTCCCAGGGGGGCAAAGTGCCAGTGCCGCCCCTGCTTGGCGAGGACCCCCAGAGGCTGCGAGCAGCTCCTTCATCCACATCCAGCCATCAGTAAG
Organism: Sminthopsis crassicaudata; assembly: GCF_048593235.1. Lineage (NCBI taxonomy): Eukaryota > Metazoa > Chordata > Mammalia > Dasyuromorphia > Dasyuridae > Sminthopsis > Sminthopsis crassicaudata. The sequence goes on from NC_133618.1 coordinate 677,076,924, forward strand.
TTCTTTAAGCACTTATTATGCACCAGGTACCGGGCCCAGAAAGAGGCAAAAGGCGCTCCTGCAGCCCAAAGTGTGCCGCTGGAGAGGGAGACCCGTAGCCGGTGCAGCCAGAGAAGCTCGCACCATAGCTTGTGGGACGTTTCACAAAATGCCTCGAGTGGGGCGCTCGTTCGTCAGCTCCCCGACACCCAGGAGGCAGCAGGGCAGACACCGTGCGCCAATCTGCACTTTTACCAGAAGCAAGAGCAGAGCAGCTCACTTAACTTGGGCCTGCCTCAGTTTCCTTCTGTGTAAGAGGGAGGATAACAGCTCCTACCTCCAGCTATTCTCATATATCTATATATATTCACACATGGACATAGCATTAGTCATGCACGTGTAGTTGTTTAGTCAATAATTCTCTACCAGTCTAAATTAGAACACTGCACTCACTCAGAAGGTCGGGTTCCCAATCCTGACGTACCAAGGTGGCAGCAGTGTGCAGAATGTGACAGTGACTGCCAGGAAAGCTTGAGCTCAGGTACTCCCGGAGCTCTGTCACTTACTCTCAACCTGCCTCAGTTTACTCCTCTGGAAAATGGGGTAATCCTGGCACCTACCTCCTGAGGTGCTTGTGAGGATTAAATGCATTCTAACAGGTGCATAAAGAGCTTGAGCCTCTGTCAGTGGGAGCTGCTGTTTTGACTTGGGAGCCGTCAGAGCGTTCATCACCTCACTGGAGGCCTTTTCTCACCTGCAAAATGATGGGACAAGTTTCAGTTCTAAATAAAACAGATAATCCTAAAAAACTAGGATCACCCCTTTTTTCCTTTTGTGAGATGGGAGTGAAAACCCAGTCTCTTCCTCTTAGGGCTGTTTTGAAAATCAAGAAAACAAAGGGAATTCAGTCTTGTTCTTGTCCTCTTCCCTCTCCCCTCCTTCCCCCCTCCTCCTCCTCCCTCTTCCTCCCTCCTCCTCCTCCTCCTCCCTTTTCCTCCCTCCTCCTCTTCCCTCTTCCCTCCCTCCCTCTTCTATCTCCTCCTCTTCCCTCCTCCTCCTCTTCCCTCCTCCCTCCCTCCCTCTTTTATCTCTTCTTCCTTCTTCCCTCCCTCCCTCTTTTATCTCTTTCTCCTCCTCCTCCTCTTCCTCCTCCTCCTCCCTCCCTCCCTCTTTTATCTCTTTCTCCTCCTCCTCCCAGTCCTACATGGGGCACAAAGAAAAGTTAAAACACTTCCCAAAACTTCAGGGTTTGCAAAGCAATTTATATAGCATCATACTGGAGTCTTGAAACAACCTTGATTTTTAAGCAGAACTCGATTTTATTTTGTTTTCCCAAAGATGGGGCTTCTCCTCAACCTCTTTCCAACAAGCACAGGCAGATGAAACACCCCCCCCCCCAACCTTGCTAAGGAGGCCCTGTAAGCGTTATCATTCCCATTGCCTAGAGGAGGAGAAGGGAAAAGGAACAAGCATTTATAGAGCACCTACTGCATATCAGGCCTTGTGCCTAGTACTTTACAAAAACTGTCTCCTTCAGTGTAATCTCACTTTCTTTAAAGGGATGGAGACTCGGCCTAAGAATCTTTCCCAGTCACCAGTCTGTCCTGGGGCTTTAGTGCAGACTCCCGGAAGATGTTGGATTACATATTAAAATAAAGGACGGCCATAGGCACTCAGAGGCAAGATTCCTGGGCTGAAGCAGGCAGGAAGACTTCCTGGAGGAAGTGGACCTTGAGCTGAACCTTGAAAGACCATAGATTTGGAAAGGGGAGGAGACTAATAAAGGGACGTGAGTTCCATTTTATGAAAGAGCCTTGAATGACAAGCAAAGGAGTTTAAACTTCTGGAGCATCTAGGCTTTTGAAAAGGTAAATGAGACAAAGAAAATCACATTTTAATAAGATTCATTTGCAAGATGGGGGTTGTTCTGGGTGGGGATGGCCGATAGAGAAACAGCCTTGAAGCCAGTGTACCCCTAATTCTGCCTCTGCCCCTGTCCCTAATTCTGGTCTACACTCTCAGCCTTTATTTGTGGAGTTGGGTTTCCAGAGAGGAGCTGCTGCTTCTCCTCTCAGGGGTCTGAGCAACCCCCAGGGTTTGGTACCTATTTCTAATGTTACAGCTCATGAGCCCCCACCGGTGTGGCCCCATTGATAGTCAGGTCTAGCTTCTTTTAGAAAGTGCTGTGGACTTGAGGGGTGTGTGGTGAGAACAATCGGTACAGAACATCTTCCCAAAGTCTGTGACACAGGGGAAAGCTGACTCAAGCTCATATACGTGTAGATATGATGGCGGGCCACTGGATGGCACAGAGGGTAGAAGCAAGAGTCGGAACTGAGAAGACCCATCTCTCTCAAGGAAGTGATGTACACTAAAAAGTATTTTAAAATATAGGCTGAAATTTGTATTTTTAATGAGAATAGATCTCCACAATCTCCCATCATCCTCTTTCCTTTTTGTTCATGTAGATATGTAGCCTTGGCATTCATCATTTACTCTTTGCTCGCATTCTCCAAATTTATCAATTGAGACAAAGTCTTTTTTTTCCCCCTTGAGGCATTTGGGGTGAAGTGACTTGCCCAGGGTCACACAGCTAGGAAGTGTTAAGTGTCTGAGGTCAGATTTGAACTCAGGTCCTCCTGACTTCCGGCCTGGTACTCTATCCCCTATGCCACCTAGCTGCCCAGAGACCAAGACTTGTTGGCTTCACATATCCATGTTTAGGAAGATAAAATTTAACAAGTATAAAGTGCTTTGCAAATATTAAGTCACCATGTAAATTTTAGATATTCTTTGCATCTTTCTCTCTCTCTCTCTCTCTCTCTCTCTCTCTCTCTCTCTCTCTCTCTCTCTCTCTCTCTCTCTCTCTCTCTCTGTAATTCACACAGAAAGCATTTTAATTCATTAACTCTTATCTGGAATATTTTGCTAGTTTCTCCTCTTTCCAATAGATATCTCAGAGAGCAATAAAAACAATCATCCTAAGGCACAAATGGAACTATGTCAATCCCCTGCTCAAAAATCTTCCATGGCTCCCCACTGCCTCTGGAATAAAATATAGTCTCTTAGGTGGGCTTTCACATGGTCAGTAGAAGACTCGCCCCAGAGCTTTAGTTGTCGTATGTGACCTTAAGCAAGTGATGACCTCTGTCTAGAAAATGAATTAAATAATATCCCCCCCCTCCCCAGGGTTCTTACGAGGATGAAACGAGCTAGGATTTGTAAAGTGCTTTGCCAATATTAAGCACGTATGTAAATAAATGCTAGCTATGACTTAGGAGGTGTCCGGTGTCAAAAATACATTCTCTCCTCACATGGTCTTTATGACTTAAAATCATAGACTTCAAGGCAGAGAAGCCTTCATTTTTCTTTCTTTCTTTCTTTTTCTTTTTTTTTATTATAGCTTTTTATTTACAAGACAAATGCATGGGTAATTTTTCAGCATTGACAATTGCCAAGCCTTTTGTTCCAACTTTTCCCCTCCTTCCTCCCCCTCCCCAAGATGGCCGGTTGACCCATACATGTTAAAGCATAAATTAAATACAATATATGTATACGTGTCCATACAGTTATTTGAGCCTTCATTTTTCACATAAACCTGAATTCAGAGGCGAGATGACGGGAACAAGTTTATACAGCTGCCCACTGGCAGAACCAGAATTCCGAGTGGATGTGTGGGCTCCCAACTGGACTCTTCTCCCCCTGTGCCCTTATTTTTCCTTCAAAACTCTGCCCTATTGCCTCCTTCTGGTTCTGGGTTTAAATCTTTCCTTTGATACCAGCCCTTCTATTTCCTCAACTATAAAATGTCCGAGACGACTTTAGCGGTGGCTTCCAGCTCTCCCTGAAGATCCCAGAATCCCCAAAGCCCCTTACAGAATGCAAGCTCCCCGAGGACGGGCTTTAGCTCGTTTTTATGTCCCCAGCACCTAGGAACATCCTTTGCACATGGGAAACCCTCCAAGTTTATGGATTTGAATTAAATAGAAAAGAGCACTCTTCCCTTCTCACCAAGACTTTCAAGGAGATCAAATGCGGGTGGCTTTTAATGGTAATAATAATGCTAGGAATAATAACAATAATAATGAATATTAATGATTTTCTGGCAGCTTCATGTAAATGAAGTGAGACTCCCCTGCTGCCTAGCTTCTTCCCACACTGGGTTTCTAGCTAGCGAGCCTGAAGGGACAGCTTTGGGAAGCCGGCTCCACATGGAACAGCTCCGGTTTAAATGGAAAACAGCTTTTCAAGGTGAAGTCAGTGGGACTGGAAGGGCAGGAGAGGAGGCTGGGGAGGGGTCCCACCGTCCCCAGGGCTGCAAGGACCCCCCTTTCCATCTGCTGGGATGGAGCCACTGGTTCCTTAAGAGCCAGGACCAAAGCCTTCCCTGAGACCCCGCTCCAGAGCGAGTCTCCATATAGAGGAAAGTCCATAATGCCCAAGGAGGACAGGTGGGAATAAAAGGGGGCAGAGGATGGGGAATCGCACAGTATGGGCCGGGACCTGAATCCCAGTCTCCTTAGCTCCAAGGTCACTTCTTGAAAACTGGGAAGAGCTGTTTGCCAGGTGTCAGAGGGTGGATGAAGGCTTCATGTCTTCATCCCTGGGATTTCCCATCTAACAAGGTGGCTGCCAGTCAGTCAGTCAGTGAGTCAGTCAGTAAGCCTGGGTAAAGGCTCACTCTCTGCCCAGGAGTGACACATTAAGCTATTCACTTAATGGCTTGGCGTGGAGCCTGGGATGGGGTGTTTGGGAGGGGACTGGAACGCCCAAAGGGCTCCCCAGGGAGCATCCTTGAAGTGTTTGGTTCAGTCTGAACCTCTAGAAAAGTTGAGATCTGATTGTGCAAATGAGGCTCCTTAACTTGTCTTTGATGAGGTGAGAGTGAGTCTAATTCGGGATCCTCGGCCTTGGGGATCCTCCAATTTCACCCCTCAGCTTTCCTGCTTCCTCCCCTGTTCCTCATTAAAGAAGTCTCTTCTCCCAGGGGCCCCCCAACACTAATCACTTTCACTCTTTGACCTTCCTCGTGGAACCATGAAAGAAAGTCTGTCTGCCCTCCAAGGTCAAGTGAGCTTCCTCAATTCTGGTTAATTTCTGTTATTCTTGGTAAAGAAATGACTTTTTCAAGCAGTAACACGTGGATCTGAAATGGGGTATATCCTTTGTGTTTGTGGTCGTCTGTCCCCCGGGCCAGATGGGCTTATGGATTAAGAAAGGGAAAGTTTGGTCAGAAAAATTCTAACAAGTCTTTCAGCTAATTTAAGGACTGGATTAGGAAAAACATAAACTTTTAAAATAAATTGACCCCTTCTCAGCATGATGTGATCTATTTACCCAACAGAATGTTGATTGTCATCTTTTCATGGGTCAGGGTGGAAGGGGGTCTCTAAGTCTCTTTAGAAGGGCTCATACTTCTGATTTCATAATTAGAATCCATGCTAGAAGGGATTCCAAAATCACCTTATTTAGCAAACGAGTTCACAATCAGGCAGATTTAAACAAGTGGGCCGTTGTCCATGTGTATTTTCATGGCAGTCCCAACTAGGGGCCCAGTGGAGAGAAGGAGCAGGATAAGGAGGAGAAGTGTGGGCCACGGGGGATTACAGCTTTGATAGATGAGGGGATGGAGCTCGGAAGGGTCTGAGACTCACCCAGGACAGAGAGGAGATTTGAACTCATATCCTCGAACTGCAAATTTAGTGCAGTTTCTGTTATTGTGGTTTAAGGAGTGATTTGTTTGTGGGACTTGCCAATCAACAACCTATCTAGGTCTTCTATAAAAATCTATAAAAAGAAATGGAGATGAGTTGAGGATGAGCTAAGACGTTCAGTCCTTTGGCAATCTGGCAAAGCCTGTGGAATTCTTCTCAGAATCATGTTTTTCAAAGAATAAAATGAAAGGAAACCGATTACATTGAAATGCAATTATTAGAATTTTAAAAAATGGAGTTTAGGGGCCCATGGGCTGGATGATCTTTTAAGTTTCTCCTAGCTCGGGTTCCTATGATACCCTTAAGTCCCAGTCCCCGTCTTGCCCATTTGACGTAAGGGCTCGGCAACGGGGCATGATAGTCAGAGAATGCCCGGCCCCGCGTCCGGCCTGATCACGAGCTTCTCTGTGCCTTGTGAGATGGGCTGACGGCAGATGTCATCACTGGGTCTGCCCCTGGACCCGGCGTTCTCTCCACGAGGGTGCCCTGTGAGGAACCAGGGTCACCTTCACGCCTCCGTGAGACAGCGGGCAGGGGGACGCTACTGGGATCTCTGGAGGAAGTGGAAGGGAGGAGGCAGGAGCAGGGAAAAGGCCAGACCAACCCTTTTTGGGCCGGAGACCTTTCCAAAGGCAGAATTGCTTTGTAGGGAATGGAAACTTTTTCATTAAGACATTCAGGTTGTTGTTTTTAACCTTGGATGCCGTAATTCGATATCTTTAAGTGTAGCATCAATTAATTTTAATTGACTACTCCCTGTAGACATCCCAAATGGATGTGCTAAAGACAGTAGGGTTTTTCTTGCATTAATAGACTAGCTTAAATTCACATAAAAGTGCTATTCCAAGTAACACCCATCTGGGTAGAGAGACTGTTTTCCCCAAGGTTGAATGGAAATGGATAGAGAAATATCCTAATTGTTTACCTCAACTCCATAATTGCGGGACTCAACAGAGTGTAGGAGAGATGGTTTAATTTTTGCATGATTTGCTAAAAGTTAAATTTGAAATGACGCCTTGAAGCCCTCATTTTGCTTTTATTGTCCATTTCTACTTCGTAAGAGTCAGGAAAGACTTGTTAGGGACTTTGTCAGGGAGTTTCCTAATTGAATTTGGGGTAGATTGGGGGTTCTCTTATATCTTTGTAATTCTGTGATTCTTCAGTTGTGCTGTTACTGTAGGAAGGCTCACTTTGGTCCCGGTGCCCGGGGTTCATGGGATAGATCTGGATCCCTTACACAGACTCGCTCACCAAATCTGTGCCTGTTCAGAGTAACTACATATCCTTCAAGCCTCCTCAACTTTTAACCAAGGTCTTTAGGAGGCTGGTAGAGTCTTCTAAAGATGGCCCTTTAGGAAGCTTCTTTGCTCTTTCTAAAGTAGGAGTTTTTCATCTGAAGTCCTGACCCCTAAAGAGCCCATGAATAAATTTTAGGGAGTGGCAAAAATACAGTGTTATTTTTATTAGATTTTGGTTTCCTTTGCCTTCCTACAGATCCCATTCTATAAATTCAAAACCATTATGAGGAGTCCATAGATTTCATCAGGCTGAATGTCAAAGATATCTGGGAATTAAAAAAGTTAAGGGCTCTCAGTCTAAGTGGACATATCTTCAATGGAGTCATCCCTCCTGAGGGGTCTCCCGGTCTTTTAAAGGAAAGTTTGTTTTGGGAAGTATAGCATTGAACCCCTTTCTCAAAGCATGGTTCCACCATTCCATGGAGGGAAGGCCGAATCTTTTCCCTGTTCTTTGCAGATGCATCATACTCTCAACCAGATTAAAAAGTCATTGGCCAATGTTTGACAAAATAAATCAGAAAATATACTACAGCATGGATAATGTTTGTGGTTTTGTAAGTACAATGTGCAGCTCACAAGAATTGGACACTATTGCTTTCCTGCAGAGTCCACCATTAATCAGCACAGAAGAGTCCCTTGGGGGAATCTTTGATGTTTTGGGTTATTTTCAGCTGGATTTGGTGGGGCTTGGGCCATGAGGTGGCTGGGGAGGGGCAGGAGGAGGAGACAAGCCCTTTCTTGTTTATGAATCTCAAAATGGAAATACCTTTTTTTGGTTTACCTTGGGTTCCACTTTTCTCTAGGACAAGCTTGAGGGTCCGTAGACCCACATTTCATTTGGTCTTGATTTTGTGGCTGTTCATCATTCCTCTTTCTTTTCACGGGCATGGGTTGTGATGTGATTTTTGTGCATTTCCTTTCACATGAGAATGGGGACGTTGAATTTGAGGGCTCTGGTCTGCTCCCAAGTTCTTCTGGTGACAGATGTCGGGGTAGGGAGGAATTGGGATGAATGCTTTTTCTATATGACAAATACAGGAATCTACTCTTTGGCTCCAGCTGTGATCTCCTCAGTGTGGCTCCTCCTCTTGTCCACGTTCTCTTATAAATCCTCTTCATCATGCTACAGGCCTTCTTCTACATCTCAGAGTACATGGAGGAAAAGGATTTACAATTTATTCATTTATCACGGACCTTGGTCTCCAGGTTTGGTTGTTTGAAGCCAGAAGACCTCATGTCATGTCTTGACTTGGCTTCTTATGACTCGCATGATCTCAGATAAACCCCTTCATCTCCCTGAGCCTCAGTTTCCCCATCTGTAAAAGAGGTGGCTAGACCGGTTCCCAGCTGGCAATATTTTCTGTGGCAAGTTTTCTGAAGGCAACTGTCATTTAGTCTCCTTTTCCTTCCCCGTTGTATATTATTCTTGCCTTTTGGAAAAGTCCCCCTATCTCTTTGAACATCATTTTTTATCTCTACAACGAGTCACAGAAATATTTGCTTTAACAACCTTGCAGAGTTGTTACAAATTTTTTTGTGAGTCTTACAGGGTCACGGAAATGTGAGGGTTCTACCATTTCTTGATAGATCTTTCTCCACTCTTAAAAGATTTAGATGCAAAGTTCTAGGGGGAGAGAAGAGTTCAGGGGACACAGTCAACAGCAAAGTGGCTAGAGCAAATCGTCGCCGTATTTATCCTCTGTGTCCCTGGGTCTGGCCAGATGGCCAACTGGGATAGCCAGCACTAGGTTTGCTCCGGGCCTCCCTCCTTGGCAGCGGCCACCGGGAAGCACAGACCAGGGTGCCTCAGCTTGGAGGAGGGCCAGCTGCTGACCTGCAGACGAGGGACCAAGGCTGTACTTGGGAGCAGAAGATAAGAAGGAGCTTCTTAAAAATGTCTTTGGGATGGGAGATGATTCCTTCATGAAGGGCATGGTCCCATCCCAGGGCACTTTTAAACTTCTGGAACACTTCCCCGGTGAGGTTCATGCCAGCTGTGTGACCGCGGGGAGATCAGAAGTGGTGTCTGACCCTGGGCCTCGGAGATCCAGACCAGGGGTTGAAGCCCACCTCCTGATTCTCTGCTGAGACAGAGCTTCCAGGGGGCCTTGTGTCCCCCCAGCCTTTGACCTCAGGGAGATCAGAAGTGGTGTCTGACCCTGGGCCTCGGAGATCCAGACCAGGGGTTGAAGCCCACCTCCTGATTCTCTGCTGAGACAGAGCTTCCAGGGGGCCTTGTGTCCCCCCAGCCTTTGACCTCAGGGAGATCAGAAGTGGTGTCTGACCCTGGGCCTCGGAGATCCAGACCAGGGGTTGGAAGCCCACCTCCTGATTCTCTGCTGAGACAGAGCTTCCAGGGGGCCTTGTGTCCCCCCAGCCTTTGACCTCAGGGAGATCAGAAGTGGTGTCTGACCCTGGGCCTCCGAGATACAGACCAGGGTTCTCTTCACAATTCCACCTGGACTTGCTGGGATGCCTTCTCTTGATTCTCTGCTGGGCCTTGTGCACCAGGGGCACTTTTAGTTGGCTCCCTGGGAAGAGTCTTTGTGGCTTTTACCTCAGGCCTCTGGAGATCTTGCCAACTTGGCCCTCTTCAGATCGCCTTGCCCTGAACTCCTTGAGATCAAAGGTTTGGGAAAAATACCAAGGCTTTCTATACATTTCTCAATGACGACACTGAGCCTAGCAAAGGGTCTTTTTTTTAAACAAAATAAATTCATCTGATGAACGAGACTTCCCATCAGGCTTTTTTCTCTCTTGTAAGTTTTTAACTTTTAGCTGCCTGGATTTTCTGAATATAATTCAATAATAATGGCAGATTTTAAAAGGAAGGGGTGAGGGAAAAAGAATAAGAATTTATTAGGTGTCTAATCTGAACCAGGTGGATGGTGTAGTCAATAGAGTGCTGGGCCTGGAGGCAGGAAGTCTCATCTTCTAGAGTTCAAATCAGACCTCAGATACTTCCTAGCTGTGTGATCCTGGGCAAGTCCCTTCACCCTCTGTGCCTCAGTTTCCTCATCTGTAAAATGAGCTGGAGAGGGAAATGAAAATCACTCCACTGATTCTGCCAAGAATACCCCACACGGGGTCAGGAAGAGTTGGACATGACTGAAAAATTATTACATAATAAAAATATGTCGTACTCTTTATATCTCATTTGATCTTCACAATTCCCCTGGGAAATAGCTGCCACTATCTCCCTTTTACAGATGAGGAAACTGAGGCAAACCTAGGGTAGAGTGACTTGCCTTAGCCATTCAGTTATGAAGAGTCCATTCCTAAATTCACGAATTGTGGGCCCACAATTTTTCTTCCATGCCATCTGGCTGCTAGTACTGACTGGTCGGGAGACTTAGACATTTGCTTAATTTTAACATTTCTTTGACAGAAAAATGAATTCATTGTCATTATTTTCTTAATACACAATTTTCTTAATTGTCTCATTGTTTTGTTAATTGTTAACATTGTTAATTGTTTCAGAATTATTTTGTAAATAACAATTTTCTTAATTATAAAATGATTGGAGGATTTTGATGCGCCATCACGCCAAATGAAATGAAGAATCCAGTTATTCAGATAATTGGAATCAAAACAATTAAAATGCTTGTTGAATGAATGAATGAATGGTTTCAACTGGCCCTCGTGGATTTCCCAGAGCGTTTTGGTGGATCTCTTGTAGGTTCTTAGCACTTTTTACCTTATAGCATACTTTCTTGTGACGTGTCCTTCTTAGTAGTTGTTTATAAACACCTTATGGACAGAGGATACTCACCATCCCAACCTGATTGTTAAGCACCTACTGTGTATAAAGCACCAGCATTTATTAAGCACCCATTATATGTCAGGCACTGTGTTGTTAGATCTGGAATTTAGAGCTAGAAGGTGCCAGGGGCCCAATCCAATCCCTCATTTTACAGAGGAGGAAGTCAATCTGATCCTCCAGCTAGTAAAAGGTCTTAGTGCCCCTTCGTCTCTGAGGTAACCACTCAGCTTCCCCCAGATCCACAAAGCCTGAGCTTGTCTGTGTACATAACTTCCCATTTTAAGTTGCTAATGAAAAGCTCTTTCAGAACGTCTGTACATTCATAAAGTGCCGTTAAAAAAAGTCTGCGTGCACTCTAGTAAAAGTCAGAATTCTAATCCCTCTTGCCAGGGAAAAGTTATGGTCGAATTAAATGAAATCATAAGAGACTTGTTGGTTTGGCTCCTGCAGTAACTACTTCTGAGCGACTTTTCCTCCACAAGCCTCCTCCCCTGTCTGACAAGGTTCTGGGTGCTCAGGCGGGCCCTTGTCCTGCTCGGAGAAAATCACCCGCCCCCAAAAGCCAGAGCTGCCATCTCAGAAGACAGCCCGGTTCCAGCAGCCGCGGGATGCCCGATTCCACAGGGGAGATTGTCAGACTATTACGTGTCGGGTCCTATGCTAAAAAGTGAAGATACAGATAGAGGCAAAAGACACTCCTTTCCTTCAGTGGATTAAAGAATTTCAAGATCCTTTAAGAAAAAATGATGATGATGATGTTAATAAAATGCTAGCTATTATGAAGAGTTGTGTCATCTCATCAGCTGAAGGGTTAGCTCAGAGAAGTCTCTTTTATGTGAGAGGCTGCAGAGTTTTGGAGGAAATGGCCATCCTCTGGACACTAGGATCAGGAAGTGCATTCTCATGATTGAGTGATTTTTCCAAAAAAGGACTAGTCATGAAATTTATGTTCTTTTTAAAAATAATAATAGCTTTTCATTTTTCAAAAGACATGCAAAGATAGTATTCAACATCTATCCTTGCAAAATTTTGTGTTCCAAAATTCTTCCCTCCCTTCCCCCTCTCAATATAGATTAAACATGTTCAATTCTTCTAAACATCTTTCCACATTTATCATGCTGTGCAAGAAAAATCCAATCCAAAGGGGAAAAGTGAAAAAGAAAAACAAACAATGAACAATAACAACAAAGGTAAAAATACTATGCCATGATCCACATTCGGTCTCCATCGTTCTCTCTCTGGATGTGTGCATGGCTTTTTCCAGCTCCCATCTATTGGATTTGCCTTAAATCACTGCATTGTTGAGAAGAGCCAAGTCCTTCACAGTTGACTATCCTATAATCTCGTTGCTGTATAGAATGATCTCCTAGTTCTGCTCATTTCACTTAGCAGCATTTCATGTAAAACTCTCCAAACCTCTCTGAAATCACCCTGCTCAACATTTCTTATAGAACAATAATATCCCATAACATTCATGTACCATAACTCATTCAGCCATTCTCCAATGATGGGCAACCACTCCGTTTTCAGTTCCTTGCCCCTACAAAAAGGATTGCCACAAACATTTTTGTACCTATGATCTCTTTGGGATATAAACCCAGGAGAGACACTGTGCAATCAATTGGGCATAGCTCCAAATTGCTCTCCAGAATGGTTGGATTAGTTCACTACTCCACCAACAATATACCAGTATCCCAGTTTTCCCCCATTCCCTCCAACATTTATCATTATCTTTTCCTGTCCTCTTAGCCAATCCAGGGAGTGTGAAGTGGAACCTCAGACTTATCTTCATTTGCATTTCTCTAATCAATAGTAGTTTAGATAATTTTTTTTAATGTGACTAGAAATGAAATTCATTGATTAAATTCATAAATTGACCATTTATCAATTGGGGAATGACTTGTATTCCTATAAATTTGAGTCAGTCCTCTATATGTTTTAGGAATGAAGCCTTTATCAGAAACATTGGATGTGAAATTCTCCCCCCCCCGCCCCAGTTTTCTGCTTCTCTTCTAATCTTGGCTGCATTGGTTTTGTTTGTACAAAACCTTTTTAATTTAATGTAATCAAAATGATCCATTTTGCCTTTCATAATGTTCTCTAGTTCTTCTTTGGCCATGAATTCCTCCCTTCTCCACAGATCTGAGAGGTAGACTATCCCTTGCTCTTCTAATTTGCTTAAAGTATCACCCTTTATGTCTAAATCATGAGCCCATATCGACCTTATCTTGGTATAAGGTGTTAGGGGTTGGTCAATGCCTAGTTTCTGCCAAACAGTTTTCCAATTTTCCCAGAAATTTTTGTCAAAAAGTGAGTTCTTACTGCAGAAGCTGGATCTTTGGGTCTCTCAAAAACTAGATTACTATAGTCGTTGACTATTGTATCTTGTGAATCTAACCTATTCCACCGACCCACTGCTTGATTTCTTAGCCACTATCGGACGATGACCGCTCCTTTAGAATATAGTTTTAGGTCTGGCACAGCCAGGCTACCGTCTTTGCATTTTTTCATGAATTCCCTTGTGATTCTTGATCTTTTTCCTCAATGAATTTTGTTATTATTAAAATTTAAGTTCCTTCCAGAGGGTTCGTGTGATTGACCTCTGGTCAGCATCCCAAGTCGCCACAGGAGAGAGAGCAGCCGTCCCCTGTCCCACCAATCACCCAAGACGTGGAGCACGTTTGCATGGCAACCATTCATCAGGGACCCCTCACAGATGACCTCCTGCTGCTGGAGTCCGGGTTCTCTTTGCCCAGGGCTGGGAGGTCCATCAACAACAGCTGACTCCAGTCCGGTGACAGCTGACTTCCAGAGGAAGCGGCCAGGAACGGGACTCCTGGGGCATTTGTGATGAGGGATGGGCAGACATGAGCCATGTCTGTCTGTGTATTGCCAGCACCTCCCAGAACGCCTGGCACACCACACACATCCACTAAATGCTTCTGGGTGGACTGACTGACTGCGAGACTGTTGCTAGAGACAGTTACTTTGTGTTCGAGTCTGGGCTGTCCTCCCTGGTCCCCGAGCTCCCTTCCTGCTGAGCCCCGCAGCTGAGACCGGGGTGCGGCTCCCCTGCTGGCATGGCAGCACTTTGATCAGAAGAAGTTCTCCCTGAAGTTGCAAAGATGTTCGCTCCCTGACAAGAAAAGCTGCTAGAGCCATTGGGGCAATCTTGGGGGGAAACACCAGCACTCACGTGGTACCAAACAGCTTGGGGATTCGGGAGCATTCACTTGCTATCAAGGAAAAATCCATCAACACTTCCTGTTTCCCCACATTCCGGGCACTTTGCTAGTCAGTGCTTATTCCTATTTGTGCCTCATGTGGAGTGAAGGCTTAATAAGACTTGGTTGGATTGGCTTGGATTGAAATAAAATGTTGATATTTTAAAGTCAGACTCAGAGTTGTAACCCTCCTCCCCCAACTTTGGTACCTGGAGTTCCTAACTTCCCCACAAAGTTTCCCAACATCAGCCCAACCAAGCCCGAAACCCAAAATGAAATGGAGGAAGCCGACGCACGTGTGCCGAGTAGGGAAGTTGGGGATTCACACTTAAATCTGGATTCTGTCATTCACCACCTGTGGGAGCTGGGGTGACTCAGTAAGCCTCGGAAGGTCTTGCTTTTCATCAGGCCTTCGGTGCTTTTAAGACAAAGATGTGAGAAATGTCGGAACGTCAGGCACGGATCCAGGGCCGGTGAAGACTTTCCAGATGTTGTCCGGAGCCAGTGCTGAAGGCAGGTGCTTCGAAGAACAGAAAATTCAACCTGAAGCTTCCTCTTCTGCTGTCCAAAGCCGACGTGCTTGATTCTGGAGAGCGGTTTGGAACTGGCACTGCTGGCTCCGACCATGCTGTCCATGTGTCCAGGGTGAGCTCCTGGAGAACAGGGGCCTTCTCCTGCCTTTCTTTGTATCGCTGATTAATGCAGGGCACTTAGTAGGTACTTAATAATTGCTGATTGATCACCTTATCATAATCTTGTGAATTAAGCAAATATTATTGCCCATATTAAAGGGGAGGGGGGACTGAGACCAGTGCTTGAAATGATTTGCTCGATATTACACAGCTTGTGTTCTTTGGCGGATTTGGAATTTTCCTGACCCCAAGTTGAGGCTCTAGTATCCCAGAAACCACGGCCCAGAGGCTCCCAGGAAGTCTGACGCCTGGTAGGATTTCAGGAATGTCAGGAAAGGCCCAGAGTCCTCTTCTCATGCTCCAACATTCTAGCATTTGTGCTTCATTCTTTTAGCTTGAGACTTTGGACTCCATGAAAATGGAGCTGCTTCTCCTGAGAGTGGTTTGATTTTTAGACCACTTATGTCAGCCTTAATAAGCACTACTTAATGTGAAGAAAAGTCCCAGAAAAAGGTCAAATCAAGAGTTAGGGGAAACAGGACATGAAGACATGGGGAACATGACGGGGTGGAAGAAAGCTCTGATTGGCACTTTAGGGGCATCAAGGTAGAGTGGGCAGGGAGCCGGCTGCCAGACTTGGCTTTACATTCTTTCAATATTTTAGGGTTAAAATCTTTTACATAAATGATTTCATCTGATTTTTACAACCCAAGAGAGGGAGCAACATTATACCCATTTTGCAGTTGGGTAAACAGAGGCTTACAGGGGAAGAATAATACTCCCAGGCTACATAATTGATAATCCAGGTTTTTCTCCAAGAATCCTAAGTCCAATGTCTTTCTCAAAAGGAGGGTGGGCTGTGGAGGGGATAAAGGATGAAGGATTAGCATCAGGGCTGGGGGCCCCAGAAACTTTGGGATTTTTCCATTTTGCTTGGGGAGGACTCTGTCCTTGGAGCAGCTGGAAGACACAGAGAGGTGAAAGAGGATTTTCTATGTCGTTACATGCCCTTTAGACATTAAGACAACTTGGATTGAGAACAGGGGGAATTTAAAGGTTAAAAATCAGCAAAGCTGTAAAATTCGCTTGTCCAGCTTCCTCATTTTGCAAAGCAAGAAATCGAGGACTGTCATCTAGATTGGTAGGATTTGAACCCCCATCCTCAGATCTGAAGAAGTCAGAAAACATCAAAGTTACTCATCCAGTTCTTAGCCCTCCCAAGTGGAAACCTTTTGTGTAGGTCAGCTATGATTTCTTTTTTTATTTATTGTTTTTTTTCTTTTTTTGCTGAGGCACTTGGGGTTAAGTGACTTGCCCAGGGTCACACAGCCAGGAAGTGTAAAGTGTGCGATTTGAACTCAGGTCCTTCTGACTCCTGCTCTACCCACCGCACCACCTGGGCTGCCCCCAGCCGTGATTTCTAAAGGATGAAACGCTGCCTCTAGAAACAGTGAGGGGTGGGCGAGCTTTCTAGCCTAATCCATCCCAGAGTCCATAAAGGTGCTTCCTTCCTATTCCCAAGGCCCAAGGTGGTACACTTTGTGAGTCTTCCTGGTGAGCCCCCCGCACTTAGCTCTTGAGACAAAATGTCAGACGCCCCCCCCCTCCCCTGGCTGCCTGGCCCCCCCTCAGTCGTTAACACATACCTTTTATTTGGATCCTTTGCATCCCATTAAGCCCGTGTGACACGGCACATCTGCCCCTCAGCAGGCCTCTTCTGCAGACGAGTGAGTCATTAGCGGAGATGAGATGAGCCCCAGATGTTAAAGAAACATGGCAGCGCTCGCCGATTACAACTGGGACGAATAAAACGGGAAAAGTTTGCGAGCTGATTTCGAACCAGAAGTTTGGCAAGTTTATTCGGTTATGAACGGGGGTGGGGCAGAGGAGGAGGGGACAGTAAGAAAAAGAAAAGACAAATGGGCTCATCTCCAGGGCCCAAGTCCTCGGCGGAGGAGGGACTCTGTCCTGAGGAAGGCCGGAGGAATGCATTCTCCTCTTGTGGAAGATGGTGCTGTGTCTGGGTCATGAAGTCCCCCCTTATCTCCCACCTCAAATGTTCCCCTACCTCAAATGTCCCCCCACTCCAAATGTTCCCCCACTCCAAGTGTCCCCCCACTCCAAGTGTCCCCCTCCTCCATTCCCTGGGGCTTCATCCCTGCCCAGTGCTCGCTGTCACTTCCCTGCTGCGTGCCTACGGGTCCTGGGCAGGATTGAGACTACAGAGTGTGTCTTTCTAACCATCCCAAGGAGGTCCCGACTCCTACCTTTGGCTCTGGCCGAGATGGCGGGCAAGCAGCATGGAAGGCGTGAGCCCCCGGGGGTCCCAGGGAGTGAGACCGTGGTGGGCAGAGTTCACCCATGGAAAAGCCAGTGCTGGAGAAAGGAAAATAGAGAAATACAGAAAATTCCAATTTTAGGCTTTTAATAACTCGTTTTGTTTTGATTTTACATGACTGTGAATGATCATTTCCTCCCA
Organism: Sminthopsis crassicaudata; assembly: GCF_048593235.1. Taxonomy (NCBI): domain Eukaryota; kingdom Metazoa; phylum Chordata; class Mammalia; order Dasyuromorphia; family Dasyuridae; genus Sminthopsis; species Sminthopsis crassicaudata. The sequence continues at coordinate 677,094,013 of NC_133618.1, forward strand.
CAAGTATTTTTTCTATAAACATATGCCAGAAGAAGTATTAATAGAAAAGCAGTTCTTGATTTAAAACTGCAAGGGACTTGCTCATAGGGTCGCTGTGTTGGGAGGGATGTTGGAGGCCGCTGAGTCCCACCCTCTCATTTTACAGATGGAGAAACTGAGGGAGGGAGTTCCAGGAGCGGAGTTGCCCCGGTCAGGGCCACCCAGGCAGTAAGTGACAGAGCTGGAATTCACATTTCACATTAACGCCCGAGCTCATCTCGGGATGTCCCCCTCCCTGCTGCCATCAGGCTCACCTGGCTGGCCCCGGATCTGGCTCAGTGGGGAGCACAAGGCATGGACACAGAGGTGCACGGACTCGCGGGCGGGGAAGAAGGAAAATTAGCTCCGTCTCCTTCTCTCCCGGGCTTCCGTCTTCTTCACGTGTCAGATCAAATCTGCCTCCTCCCGGGGACTGACCTTTCTCAGGCCTCCCGACTCCCGGGCCTTCCTTCCGCTGACTCCTTCCCGGGTCGTCCTGTGTCTACCTTATTTGTAATAAGTTTGAGTTGATTTTGTACCAGGGTTTGGCAAATTGATTGAGCAAGTTAAGGCTGTTGCCCCCATTGGATCGGGAGCTCCTTGAGGTAAGGGGCTGCTCTTTGCCTTCCTTTGGAGTACCAGCCAGTGCCTGGCACAGGATAAGGGCTCAATAGCAATAATCCCAGGGAACGTTTATCTAGTTCCTCCTGTGTGTCAGACACTGTGCTAAAGGATTCATAATTATCTCATTTGATCTTCACAAGAACCTTCAGAGGGAGGGGCTGTTATTATCCTCATTTTACAGATGAAGAAACCATTAAGTGATTTGCTAGGTAGGATTTGAACTCAGCTCCTCCTGAGACCGGGTGCAGCGCTCTAAGCACTGCCCCACTCAGTCCCCTATCACTTGGTTTTCTTGACCTTTTCTTGGTAGTGAATCATACAGTAGCAGAGGGATGCTGGGAGAGTAGTGAGCATGAGAATCTAGAGACTTGAGCCTAAATCCTGTAACTGAGCCTTACTGTGTGACCCTGGGCCCGCCGATTCTTCTCTTTGAGTCTCAGTTTCCTCATTTGTAAAATGGGAGCTCACAGAGTTGTGGAGAAGAGTGTCTTGTCAGCCTTGCTATTTTCCGTGAGTAGGATTCACATTTATATGTATTTGCTGCAGTCTTTACAAATCCAAGGCAAAGAAAACCACTGACCCTCTCCTGCAACGTCCCAAGTTCCATTTTGAAGTTCAGATTATATTAAAAAGGGCGTGAACCCAGCCCCGAAAGGCCGTGGGAGGTAGGGGTGAAGCCGCCTGCGGTACCGCCTCCTTGGCAATCCTATCTCGCTTCTAACGCTTGGGTGGCCAACGGGGTTCTTATGTGTTGGGGTGAGCACCTGCACCCCCTCCTGGACCCAGCCAGTGCCTCTCTCACGCTAATACTGCCAGATAAACAGGGTCTGCTACAACAAAAGCTCTTTTTATTTCTTTCCCCAATTTGAATTCACCATCATATCCACTGAAATTGAATTTCTACTATATCATGACACCGTCCGGGCTAATGGGGTTAAAAATGAGAAATATCTCCCTTTCCGTCCTCGAGGGGTTACGGCCCAGAGGGGTTTCTGGGAACAAGCCACGCCTCTGATTAAGTATGGGGGAGATCCAGGATAAATGGAGCTGGGAGAGACCCTCCCTATGGAGGAGAACCAGGAGGCTTCGGGATAGAGGAAGTTTCTGACTTGAACTTTTTCTTCGGAAAAAAAATGGATTCACTGACAGAGAGAGGCGAGGAAGGATGTAGGTGACTAGGACGGGTTCTGTTTCGCTTTTGTCTCTGGGTTCTCAGCCTCAGAGACAGTAAGTGCTCAGTAACCGACTTTGGCTAGATTTTCTTGCCAAAACAAAGGGGAAAACTGGATGGGGCTTGTGGACACGTTACCCGTGGTAATCCAGGGAGTTTTAGCCAGTGGAGGCATTTCATCAGTTGTGGACAGGATGGGGGTCCTGGTATCCATGAACATTTCTCGACTGTCTGCAGGAGTCAACCACGTTAACTCCTGCTCAGGACAATTCTTTTGGTCAAGTTGGGAAACCGTCTCTTTCCCGATGCTCGATTTCATGCTCTGTTGCTTCAGTGAGGTTCTGTGAGCGATACCTTTTGAGATGTTCATCTAGTCACGGGGAATTAGACTCCCAGAAATGGAAGGAGCCTCCAAAGTCCAGGACCACACCTTCGTCCCCATGGCTGGGGAGGCCCCGTGGAGGGAGAGCCCCATTCTTTCCAGGGCCACCCTTCCCCCCTCGGGCCAGCGCTCACACATTTTTTTTTTGCGTGTTCCATCAGCAAAGCATGGATGGAATCCTTTGGCAAATGGTCCTGGAGAAGTGGCTCTGACTTTGTATTTCTCAACTTGGGTTGTCAACAGGTTTGCTAGCAATGCTTCAGCCAAATACTCACGGGACCTTGATTTTTGATTAAATCCTTGTTGCATTCAGCAGAAGAGCTAATGAATTTTCTTAACATCCATTGCCATCCCTACAGGAAGCAAAGTGGTGGAAACAGCAGATTGTAAATGCTTTGGAGCTCTGGAAGACAGAGGGAGGCGCATTTGGGGATGGTTCCAATGGCGGCTGCTGGGTCACGACTGCCTTGCCATCCCGTTCCCCCCAAATAGATTTGCGCGAGTTTCAGAAATCTCCACCTGACCTTGCTGATTTCTGCCAGGAGGCCCCAAACGTCCCCAGAGTTTCTGTAGATGGACTTTGGCCATGAATGGATCAGATGATTAGCTGGCTTTTGTGTCTGTTCTCAGAATGCTGGATGAACTTGACCGTGGTCCAGATTTGTTTCCCTTTAGAAGGGGAGCAGTCTTCAGAAACACATGCGACTGTAACTTACACAAACTCAGGGAAGGGTTTTTTTCTACAAAATGAGAATAATGGGTAAGTTATGAACACCGCCTCTTCAGAGGGAGGGCAGTGTTTAAATTGGAGCTCTCCATCACTGGCTACTGTGAAAATGGCATTCATAATTGTTTCCTTAATTTTCTCTCTTGGTGTTATGAAAACCTTTATTACAAGCGACACTCGATTAGCACCTTTATTTGCTAACAAAATAAAAGTTGGAGGAACCAGGCGCTCCCGATATGGCTCACTCCCAGATGCCATTGCTGCAGGATGGGAGGCTTCTCTTTGGGATGAACCAGCCAGAAATGGACCTCCTGAAATGCTCCACGGACAGCGCATTCTCAAAGCTGGACAGCTGCACCAGGAAAGGCAGAGGGGTTTTGTAACACGGCCACGAAGGAGGCTGAGGTTTGCTGGGAAATCAAAGGGCAATTAGATACTCAGTGAAGGAAAACCGTGAGATTATTGACAAGTCTGGATTTCGGAGCTCTGTTTTTATGGTTTTACCAGCCCAAAACTTCCACTTTCAGGAGAATATTCTGATCTCCACTGCTCGTAATTACGGTAGAATGCTTCCTTCTGAAATGTATTTTCCAGGAAATTCAAATTATTCCACAGATTAGGATTTTGTGTCCAGGGCTGGAGGGGCTTCAAAACTCATGTCGCCCGTCTCCATGAGAACCCTGAGATCCGGAGACTTGAATAAGGACACAAGAGTACTGTGAGCATCGGGATTTGAATCCAGACCCTCTGACTCCAGGACCAGGGCTCTTTCCATTGTTTTGCATTGCCTTTGTCTCCAAAGAAAGCAGTTCCAGTCTTTCCAGAGAGGGAGAGACATGAAACGGGCTAGTGAGGAAACGGTTGTGAAAGCAGGTGTGGACAGCAAGAGCTCCTCCTCCCATTGACAGGATGTTTCAATAAGGTTCACAAATGCCTCTAGCTGCTCTCTTCCTCAGGAGGACACTGAGACGCGGGACGAATTGCTTTGGGTCACACAGTTAGTGTTTGTGGTGGGTTTTGAACCCAGCTTTCTCAGACTCCAATTCTCCACACTAGCATCTGTGTGATGGAGAACCAATCAAGAAATCACACAAGTTTTGGACTTTGGGGTCCTGATTTTGCTACTTCCTGAATGACTTTCTTTGTGCCTTATTTTCCTCAACTGTAAACTTTGTGTGAGTGTGTGTGTTTGTGTGTGTATGGGTGTGTGAGTGAGTGTGTGAGAGTGTGTGTTTGTGTGAGAGTGTGTGTGTTTCTGTGAGTGTGGGTTTGTGTGAGTGTGTGTGTATTATGTGTGAGTGTGTGTTTTTGTGAGAGTGTGTGTTTGTGTGAGAGTGTGTGTGTATTATGTGTGAGTGTGAGTGTGTGTGTGTGAGTGAGTGCGTGAGAATGTGTGTTTGTGTGAGAGACAGTGTGTGTTTGTGTGTGTGTGTTTGTGTGAGTGTGTGTGTTTGTGTGTGTTAGAGTGTGTATGTGTGTATGTGTATGAGTGTGTGTTTGTGTGTGTATTGTGGGTGAGTGTGTGTGTGTGTTTGTGTGTGAGTGTGTGTGTGTGTATGTGTGTGTGTGCACACACAGAATGGATTAGATGCCAGAGTTCTAAAGTCCCCACTCATTCTGGGTCTCTGATCTGAGGTCTCCTTGACTTTATTACTATTTATTTCATGGCTCTTTTCTGGGAAGAAGAAGACCCCTGCTCCATTTCAAGCTGTTGAGCCTTTGTGTCTGGACCCCCTCAGCTAGCCAGGGCCCACCACTGGAGCGGACACGGCCGTGCTTTCTACCGGCAGACCAGCCTCTGGGCCCCCAAATTGTATGAAGGAATATTGGCTATGCAGAGAAATGCGGCCTCTCTAGATCATTACCCGAGGCCAGGAGGTTTGCACTAAGCTCTCCGGCTCAGCCCCTGGAGAAAAGGTCTGGGAGCATCCTTTGTCCCGAGGCTCTCCGGTCTGGGCCGTGCTGGCGGGACGAGCCTTTTGACCTGTAGAATTCCAAACCCATGATTTTAACTGAGTCTTTAAGGAGACAATTGACATGACCATGTACTTGGGTGGAGATTTCCCTTTTAAGTTTTGTGCATTTTAAAAGTGTCCCCTAGGGTGGGTCCCTCCCTGTCATTTGGCCTCAGTTTCCCCCTCTCTTAATTGATGGACTCAGACTAAACGATTTCCAAGGTCACTTTCGGCTCTGACACTCGGCGCCTCCATGAAAAGTAGCAGTTTGTTAATTGGCATTAATGGAGCATATGGCAGTTTCCCAAGAGGTTTAGCATCTCAGACCTTAGCCACACTTGACTTGGGGAAGCACTGATATTTTTAATTGCCCAATGATGAGCCTGATGGGGGAAAACTTGGGCTTATTTGTATGAGGGCGCGGTGTTTTCCTCAACGGTGAACCTACAGTTAACCTGTGGACTCCCATGATGGGCCTCTGACACCACGTGGCTCCCTTTGGGGCTGACCGTGCTGTGGTTTTTTGTCACACCGACTGATGTTTCCCGTGTCACCTTTTGGGTGACAACATGGAGGAGTCAGAAATTTTGGACCTTGACTCTTACTGGCCAGGAAGCCATTCCCTGGGCCTTCATTTCCCCCGGCTGTCATGCAAGAGCGAGTTCTAGGCGATCTCAAGGGTCCCTCCTGGGCTTCATGCTGTATTCTTTGAGGTTTTCACAAAACAGCCATAGGATGTGGGGTGTCGGGCCCCCATGGGCTCCCCTGCCCCCATTCCGATTGCGGCTGATGCAGCTTCCTTTTTGCCAGTCTGTCTTTTAGTCTCTCTGTTCAGACTGATTTAGCTACGAAATCCCCCATTGTGGGGGCAGGGGGAAGGAGAGCGTGAGAGAAGTGAGTTTGTGCTAAGGGACATAACCACATTGGTGCTGGCTTCCTAAGTGGGCAGCTGACTGGTGCAGTGCTACAGCGCAGGCTTGGAGCCATGAAGAGTCATCTTCTGAGTTAAAATCCCGCCTCAGATACTCCCTAGCTGTGGGATTTTGGGCAGGTCACTTCAAACTGCCTCAGTTTACTCATTTGTGAAATGAATGGAGAAGGAAAGGGAAAGGCAGGAAAACCCCACAAGGGTCGTGAAGAATCGGCCCTGATGGTACAGCAACATTTTGACTTTCCTGTGCCTTTGTTCCCTCGCCCGTCAAGCGGGGATCCTACCCATCCACCATATGTCATGAGAGTCAAAAGGGATTGTGCGGGTGAAGTTCTGAGTGTGCCTGATTCCAGCTGATAAGATTTCCAGCAGTCAGTCCATCACACAACAAACAATTAGTAAGTACTTATTACGATGTCCGAGATTTAGGTATTTCCTTATTTTGCCGTATCTTGTCAGGCTTTCACATCTAACTTCCAGTTTGATTTGATTAACAAATCTCAAATTTCCTTCAGGCTTCTGACACCCTGGATTTTGGTTTTAAATCTCCAGCATCTTGTCTGGTATACAGTAGGCTCCAAATAGATGATTGAAAAGCACCCAAGTGTTTCCAAATGCTGGAGATGTCTTTTTACTGCCTTCGCACCCAAAATGGGGGCAGAACCTGGCGGGGAATGAGCACTTTGTCAAGTTTTAGCTCCTCCCGGATGGTCCTTCTTCCTCTTCCCTTCACCCGAGGCACAAAATGTCAGGGGGACTTCTCCGAAAAAAGACATGGAAAAGGGGACCCTTACCGAGCAAAGGCGCCTCCGCGTTTTCTCTCTGATGGGATTTTGCCTTGGAGATTATGTTTTCCCTTCCCCGAGATACATAATGTTTCCCATTCATCTTGCTCTAAGTAGCCCCTCAAATGTCACTCTTGTCAATGAGACTAAAGGTGCTGTCAGAAGATGATTTTTTTAATCAAGTGTCCTCCTGAGACAAGGTTGCTTAGGGAATTTTGGACAGAAATGTGAAGGCCCTGGCCTTCTACCAGAGAACGGAGATGATCCTCAAACACAGGTGGACTTTTTTTTAATTTTTAATTTTTAATTAATTTATTTTTTTAACCAGGGGCCATTGGTGGGGGGAAGAGGAGCTGTACCCCAGGACAGCTTATTTTTTTTTTTTGAAACTACTGTAGGGTCAGTTTATCATGGGTAAATAGGGGAGAAAGCATGCTCCCGGCTAATGCTCTGAGAGCCCTCTAAAAATCATGCCCAGCATCCTCTGCTCACACTATTGCCCTCAGCCCAAGTTGGGGGGAGATTGTCCCAGCCTCTCAGGAATATCCATGTCTAGAGGAGCTTCTTTGCATATAATCCAGCTCTTTCTATTTTGCCTATTGTTAGGGCAGTGAGGAAAATGAGTTTGTAATTCCTCTTTCCTGAGAAAAGGCTTGGGTGCATTGCTTTAAGAAAATCACAATCTTAATGGGTTTTAATATCCATAGACTTTTACATGTGATTGTCTCAGTAATACAGCTGGGAAATTAATTGCTCGATCCTGGAAGTTTGAGAGCACGAGAAACATAAAGGAGAGCGGAATGAAATTCTGATTGGTGGAATCTTGAGCTAGACCAGCCTTGGGACTGAAGTTAAGGTTGAAGGGCTCCAAGCAGGCTGACGGGCCCAGAGCCAGAGTGATCCTATGGTGGCTGGCTGGGGGACGTCCTCTCTGTGGGTCTCGGCACATTTCCCTCCCCCACCCAGCCAGCTTGTCATTTATTCTGGCTGCTTTATTTTTTTTGGCTGTGAAAGGCTGACCCCACTATTGTGTTATCCTGAAGAAGCGAGCTTGGTGGGAGATTTCCACCTTGGCGGGTGCTGGATGGAGTCCTTGACTTCAACTTGGGGCATTCTGGATTCAGTGCTTGTACACTGGGTGACCTGCTCGACCGCTCACAGTCTCAGTTTCCTCATCTGCTAAATGGGGATGATGATGGCTCACACGTCACAGGGGTGTTGCAAAGCTCAAATGAGCACATGAAGTGCTACAAACATGGGAGCCAGCGCCAAGGTGGTGCTAGGAGATCTCAGGTCTGCTAGAACCAAAGGGAGAAAACCCCAAGCCAGGATTGCTTGATTTCCTGCCTGCAGCACTTATCTTTTCTGGCAGTTCTTTCAGTTTCCTTGATTCTTTCCTTTGAATTAGAGGACGGGGAGGGCCTGAGAGCGCCAGTCATAAAGCCAGTGCTTGGTTCGTTGTGGTCAAGAAATTCCTGCCCATGATTCGGTTTTGACACCGATCTGGTCTTGGGTCACACTCGGTGCTGGCAATTTTGCATCTTCTCTCTCAGAAATCTGCCCTCATCTTCTCTCCAAATTGCCCATAGATGCTGGTGTAGACGCCATGTTCTAAGCTCATCCAGAGGAGTAACAGCAAGAATTCGCATTGCTACCAGTCATGAGGAGTCCCTGAGTGTATTCCTCGGCACCAGGTGGAACAGTCTGCTTGGGGCCATATTTCAGAGGAAAAAGCTGGTTTAGAGTCGTCCTTAACTCTTATTTAACGTGTATGTGTGTAATACATGGTTGTGTGCTCCTTGAGGGCAGGGACATTTTTGACTTTCTATATCCAGTACTTAGTACATAATAAACCTTCATGAATCATTATTGACTGACACACAGCTCATCCAGGTCTCAGAGTAGATTTAGAACCAAAACTTCCTACTTCAAGCCATGCTCTTTATGAGGCCCCTGGTGGTGCAGTGGGTAGTGCACCCGACCTAGAGTCAGGAAATCCTGAATTCAAATCCAGTTTCAGATAACTTACTAGCTGCTGGGAGAGCTGGGCAAGTCAGTTTAGTCCCTGCCTGCCTCAGTTTTTTCATCTGTAAATTGGGGATTTTAATTATTAGCATTGTTGTGAGGATCAAATGTTATCTTATTAGCATAATAATTAGCCTGACACATAGTAGGCACTTAATAAATGCCTGTTCCAGCCTCATCCCTTTCTCCTGCATCATACCGCCTCTGTGAGTTGTTTCCATTAAAAAAAAAAAAAAAAAAAAAAAAAAACTATTGGTGCTTTTGATCTTTGCATTATACATATTTCTGCATATATTCTCCCCTCTACTCTCTGCTATGGACCCTCCTTTGTATTACAGAAAATAGAGTAAAAAGGACTCACTAGGTGACCGGTTGTGACAATGCATCAGCCATCCCACTCCTTCCATCCCCACATGCTCCATTAGTTGTTCAGTGCTTATTGAATTTACTCAAGCGTTGATTTCCTTTTAGTGTTCTTTTCATTTATATTACCGTAATAATTGTGTATATGATTCCTCCCATTTTTCTTCCTTCACTCTGCATTAGCACATACAAATACTCCCAAGTTTCCCTAAATTCCTCATATTTATCATTTCATATTGCTCAATAACATTCTATCACATTTATAGATCACAGTTTGTTTAGCCATTCCCGACTGATGGGCACCCACTTTCCACCCCCCTTCCCCAGTTCTTTGCTTTCACAAAAGTGTTATGAGTATTTCGGTACATATTGGATTTTTCTTTTTGGATTAGAACTCCTTGAGGGATATGTTCAGTAATGGGATTATTGGGTCTTGAATATAGTTTTCTCACATTATTTTCTCACACCCTTGTGGTAGTTTTTCAGAGTGGTTGACTAAATGTATCAGTATGCTTCTATTTCCATAGCCTCTCCCACGCTAGCTGAAACGTGGGTCATTTTTATCGGTTTTCTAAATGTAACGTGAAAGTTAAGAATTATTTCGATTTGCATTTTTTTCTTTTGGAAGACGACTTGACGTGATCATTAATAGTTGGCTATTTTTCTTTTAAAAACTAATGAAAGATTGGAAGCAAAATAAATTCTTTCACGGGGTTATAAGATTAAGAATAGAAAGTCCTTTTGACCCAATACTTGGCACTAATTTCAATTCAGACAACATTTTACAAAAATGCTTTTTTAAAAAAATACATTCTCTCTGATAAATTATCGTGTCATGGAGATAGGCATATATCAAGAAATCCATTAATAAATGTTCTATAACTATGCCGTGTATCATCTTGGCAACCTTTTACAATAAACATCTTTACAAGTATTTTTAATGCAATTGTCAAATCAATCATTTTTAGTATCATTAATTTTTTAAACATGAAAAAAGAACAGTTAACAATGTAAGAACAGTTAATTGAATGCTTTCCTGTTGGGGATCTGATCTTGACACTTGATCTGATTTATTTTTGTCAATTCATGATATATCTTAGATGTAAGATTTTTATCACTGAGATTCAGTGCAAAAATTCCCTTTCAATGTTTTCTTTGATTCTATCTGTAGCAATTGTGCTTGAGCAGAATCTTTTAGAGTTAACATAAACTTATTTCTTTTGTCCTTTAGGCTCTCTTCTTTCCTTTGGCTAAAAACATCTCCAAAATAGAAAGGACTTACCTCTTTATAATCTTCCTAAACTTTTAAATGATGTGCTTTTTTACATTCTGTACATCTATAGGGAATATACTGTGGTATATACTGTAAGTTGCTGGTCTAATCCCAATTTCCGCCTAACGACTTTATAATTTTTCCAGTAGTTCTTATTAAATGGGGAATACTCCTCTCAGTAATTTGTGAACTTGCTCTTAACAATTATGGGATTATTATTTTCATTTGTTTTTAGTTCATATCTACCTAATTTTCTTCACTGATATACTTTTCTAATTTTTAACGAGTATAAAATCATTTTGAAGATTACTGTTTTATGATATAGTTTGAAGTCTGGTAATGTTAACTCCTTTCATTCTTAATTTTGTTTTTCTATTATTTCCCTTGAGATTCTAGACCTTTTGTTTCTTCAAATGAATTTTATTATTGTTTTGTCTGGTTCTAGAAAGTATCCCCTTGGTAATTTGACTGGTACATCACTAAATCTGTAAATTAATTTGGATAGTAATGTCATTTTTGTTTTGGTGTCATGCCCCAAGCTGAGCACTCCATGTCCTTTCAACTCTTTCTCTTTTTTATTTTTATAAAAATGTGTTTTGTAAGTCTATTCCTATAAGCCTGTTATGGGTCATTCTAGGTTAATACTTAGATACTTTATGTATTTTGAAGTTATTTTCACTTCACTTTGCCTGATTATTATTTCCTCCTTTTTTATGGGTACTTTATAGACATACTAATTATTTTTGTCAATTTGTTTTTTATTCGATTTAAAAAATCTATTTACGATCTTAATTCTTTCTTTTCTTTTTTTTCCCTTGAGTTTTCCCAAATAAAACATCATGTCACCTATATCATGTCTCCTTATTACCAATGTTAAATCTCTTTAATTTTCCTCTTCTATCTTATTGCTATAGAGAGCATCTCTATGTAAAGTGAAAATAGGGAGAAGGAACATTCTTTCCTTATACCTATTTGCAAAGGGAATGTTTTCAGTGTTTCTCAATTTCAAATAATACTAGCTCTTGCTTCTTGGTAAATCTGTAGAACATATTACATAAGAGTTTTTCCCCTCTATATTCTGCATCTAATCTTCAGTTCACAGACTTTGTATTTATGTGTCCCTCGTTTCCTTCCTTAGTCTTTCTGTAGTTCTTCTATCAGTTGGAGCTTCTGGGAGACATGAGCTGTATTCTAATTTTTAATCAGCCCATTTGTTAGTTCTGTTAGAGATTTTTCTCTCAGCCCCTACTCCTAGGAAACAATTTTTGAACAGCTCTGCTTTTTAGCATTGTTTTCTTCAGCCACCTCAACAGTCCTTTCAAAGCGATAGGAAAAGATAGGATCTTGCAAACAGGAGTGATGGAAAATGTTGAGCTAGGAGTGGAGACACAGGGAAGGTCTAGAAGCTGTTCTCTCTGAAGTATCACTCCTTCCACAAAGCGGTCCTTACCGCCATCTGCAAACATGATCACCATCTATCACCTGTTTCAATTCATTTAAAAATCAGACTGGACTATTGGTTCTCCAAGGATGTGCTCAACCCCCACTGTCACCTTTGGTGGGGAAGGGTGAGGGGGTTTAGCCACAAAGTTGCTTCCTTTAGCAAGGAGATGATTGGCTTTGGAAACACTTGAGAGGATGAGCAGTTTTCAGCATCACAGTTGCAAAGAGACGGCCAGCCTAATGTCTTCTAGATCTGACAGAGGATGGGGACGCGACATGGGGAAGTGTGTCCAGAACTGAATTCAAAAAGCATCCCATTCAACTCACCAGGCTTTTAGTAAATGCCCATTAAGGACAAAAATCAGTTTTTAGACCTCGATAATCCAGATGAAAAAAGTAACCGTGGATGCAAGGAGCTTATAGTCTAAGAGTCATTTCATATTAAATAGACATTTGCTGAGCTAAGTGTCGAGTGCTTGGGATACAGAGACAAAAATAACCAGTCCCTGCCCTCGTGGAGCTTCCATTCTAATGTAATTTAATCTAATGAGGGGAATCTATAATCTGTATGAGAAATGTGCACACCTGACTAATACCAGTTGGAAAGTGACAGAGTGTTTTATGATGTCCTCGTTTGCTCTCGCCTGGGCTACTGCAATCGCTTCCTCCCTTTTCTCCCTGCTCCCCTCTCTTTCTTCTTCAATCCATCTTCTGTGCAGGTGACAGGCTGAGCTTCATAAGACAAAGGACCGACCTTGTCACTTTCCTCCTGAAAAATCTTCAGTGGCTTTTTATTGCTTCTATGATAAAAGACAAGCTTGAGCCGCAGAAGCTCGAAGGTTCCCAAAGTTTCCCTTTCTAGTCCATTTTTTATGACTTTCCCTCACATAGTCTATCTTCCACGGTCTGTCTGTTGTTGCTGAACACCACACGCCATCTTCTGCTTCTTGCTCTGTTTCCCATGCCTGGATCAGCCCTTTTTACTGCCACTTTGAATCCCTGACTTCCCTGAAGGTTCATTTCAGGGATCACTTCCTACAGGGAGCCTTCCCTGATCATTGCCGTGCAAATGATGGTGCTCTTCTTGCTTGCCTGAGAGCACAGTTGGTGCAGTGGGCAGGGGCCCCACCTGAGCTCAGGAAGACTGAGATTCAGATGCTAATATAGACACTTAGTTGTGACTCCAAGAAAGCCACGCCATCTCTCTGGGCCTTTGTTTCCTTATCTGTAAAACTTCACCTCACAGGACTATGGCAAGGCTCAAATAAGATTATATATGTGGGTGTCTGTATGTATATATGTGTACACTTATATAAGGTGTCTGCACACACACATGTAGACAGCTCACATTTCATATGCAAAACACACATGTCCACACGTACAATATAGATACACACATGCATACATACGCACTTATATAGTCTCATTTGAGACTTGCAATAGTCCTGTGAAGTACGCAATATAGCGTACTAGTATTCTAACGTTTAATCAGCCCATTTGTTAGTTCTGTTACAGATTTTTCTCTGACCCCTTACTCCTTGGAGACAATTTTTGAACAGCTCTGCCTTTTAGGACTGTTTTCTCCAGCCACCTCAACAGTGCCTTCAATGTGATAGTTTGCTCTAAGATAGGATTTTGCAAGCAGGAATGATGGAAAATGTTGAGCTGGGCGTGGAGACTTGCATGTATGTAATACATGTATGTAGGTATATAATACAGACAGATATATGTACACATGCAATACGTGTGTATTTTATGTGCACACATATATAATGTATACATGCATGTGTGTACATATTTATTGTATAAACCTTAAGGTTTAGATAACTGTACTAGCTTTTAATGGGCGTAAATCACCACAGACTATTTGCTTCTTGAGAATAGGGCAGCTTTCATTTTCTGTTTAGTTTCAGTTTTGAACTCAAGATTTGGCACACTGGGACAGGTTCTAGACCTCGGATTTTATTGGAAGGGGAACTCCCAGGTGAGAAAAGGCAGGGGAGCATCTTCTCTGCTAGTTACTATGTTCTAAGGTTACCTGGAGTCTGACAACCCGGATGCTCCACAAGGAGGGCTCGAACTCAGTCCTTACTTGCTGGACTCGAACTCAGTCCTTACTTGCTGGGCTCTCCATCCATCTGGCCATTCCTTGGCCCATGCTACAATTTGCACGTTAAATTGACCCTAGGTAGAGAACAAGGCTCTGACAGTTTTTGAGTCCAATTTTTTTATTACACAGATTGGGAAATGAGGCCCAGGATGGTTATTGAATTTGCCCGGGGTCACACAGCTAGTTAGGCTCCGAGGTGGGATTTGAACCCAAGTTCAGCCCTCTAAGCACTTCCCTTGACTTGTTGAGACGATGGGGGGGTCTGCAGATTTGGGGCGGGGTAGAATACAATGCTGACGACTTCTCAATACTGCTTTAAGGTTAGCTGAGTGCTTCAGACACCTTATCTCAGGGAGTCTCACCACAGCTCTGTGAGGTGGGTGTTCCTTTTAGAGCCTGGGGGGTCACATGGTAGAGAGAAGGGGGCAGGAGATGCTAGAGTCACTGAGTAAGGCGATAGATCTTGCCTCTGATTAGGTGTCAGGGGTGAGGGAGGCTCAGAGCTGCTGCTGATCTTTTGAGTCCTAGAGGAGGAAGGGGTTGAAGAGAATGTAAAAAAATAGGGATATTGAAGAGCAGTATGGGAAAAATAGAGAAAAGCAGGATGGGAAATCAGGAGGCTCTGTGGAACATCCCCGGGTCTATAAATTAAGAACAGTGACTGTTGGGCTGCACAGGAGATCTGTTCCTGATAAGCCATGGGCTCAGGAAACAGGTTTTTTTTTGGGGGGTTCCTTATTCTGGGAGGGGAGGGTGAGAAAATGCCCAGATCGGGTCAGCCTCTCACCTGGAACAACAGGAGGTTCCAAGCCATGGACTAGAGATAAAAGGATGCCGGGAGAAAATACTGGCATTGCCCACTTGGTGGCAGCACGTTGGGATTCATCATTGCTCTGTAGCTTGGGGTAAGGGTTTGCAAGGTAACAAACGGCATCTCTTGTTTGAATTTTTTTTGTGGGACAAAATCCTCCTTTTCACATTATCCAATATTTCCACTTTAAACCCAGGCTTAAAATGTAATTTGTTAAAGAAAAAAAGTCCCTGAGAAAACTCCTGGAAGACGAATGGATGGAGGGCCCGAGCTCGGGCAGCCGGGGAGAAGGGCCCCACCCGCCATCGCCTGCAAGTCTATTTTCTGAGTGGATGGAGCTGGGCTTAGCGTTTCCGCTTGCGTTACTTGATTTAAATGATGTCATGAAAGAAGATAATCCAACGTGCCGTCATTTTAAAGTAATTTAATCATGAAAACTAAAAATTTGGAAGAAAACAGATATTTTACTTAATAGAAACCATCTGTACTGTACAGTAGGCAAATTGTGTAAAAATGAATAAAACTGTCTCTGGAGGCAGATGACTCAGGGCCCGGCTCGGGTAATGAAGATGTATACGTGCCTCTTAGCATTTGCATTGTCTATTAGACGAGGTAAATCGCCCCGCCAGCGTCAGCCCAGCCGTTCGGATGTTATTACCGTCGGGTGACTGATGACAAATGCGGCCTACGACTGATGTGGGAGACGAGGGGCGCGGATGCGGGGGCTCTGGCCCGGCCCGTGGTTAGTGTGTGCCCGCTCACCCCGTGGGGGCGGCTGGCGATGGCACATGGCCAGCGAGGGGCACCCACCAGGACGATCTCGGTGTCCGAGAGGACCCTGGATCTGCTTGGGCCCCGCCGGGAGGCGGCTCATTTCACCATCTCTGCAGCAGCTTTCGTCTTGGCCTTGGGGTCTGCAGAGGCAGGTGGGCGATGGGTGAGACCTCCCGGACCGGCTGGCAGTGGGCGGCACCGATGGGGCAGAGACTCCGGCCCTCTCCCGTACTCATACTAGAGCTGGAGCGGCCCTACCTGTGCTCTGGCAGGCCGCCGGGCCGAGGCGGGAGTGGGGTGCAGATGATGGCCCCCCTCCTGCAGCTTGAGGCCCGAACCGGTCTGGACTTGGAGCACAGCAGCTTTTAAACTTAAATTGAGAACCCCCCCCCTCCCATGGGATTCCATAATCTCTTTTTGCTGAAAAGAGATTCTTTCTTTTTGTATTCCCAGTGTTCAGGTCTGCAGCCCGCAGCCCGAGGCCCCAGCGGGAGACCCCACACCTGGTGCTTCCCAGTGTGACCTCAGACAGTGACCGGGCTCTGCCTCAGCTTCCTGAACCATGGAATGGGAGGGCTGACAAGTGTCCGAGTCCCCTCCAACCCTGTGTCTTGTTGTACATGTGTCCGTATGTGTGTATGTATGTGGGTTGACCTAAGGTCTCTGCGGTCCTTCCAACCCTCCGTATGTATCGATACACACACATGTAGGTATGCTGACATATATTAATACATAAACACATATGTGTGCATATAGGTATGTGTATATATGCATATGCACATACCTACACATGTGTGTATATAAATGTAGGCTGACAAGTTCTATTATGTAAAATATATTGTTTTCTTTAACACACACAGTTCTACACGTGTATATTAATACATACACACGTATGTGCCTGTATGTGTGTGTATATGTAGGCTGACATAAGGTCTATTAATAAAATATATTGTTTTCTTCCACACAACCCTAGGTGCGTAAGTTGATACACACATGTAAGTATGCATGTTGTGCATGTGTGTTTGCGCATGTGCATGTGTTTTTGCACGTGTGCACATATGTTAGCATGTCTGCAGGTAGGTGTCCACGCCTCTCCTGCACAGAATGGTGCCCCCTTAAGCACAGGCCGAGTTTCACGCTCGTATTTGTATTCTTGTGTCTGACGCCTGCTCGGCGCTCGGTTGACGCTTGCTGATTGACAGATCTCTGATGATCCCATGATCGCTGAGCCCACGATTGCACAGAGGGAGAACACAAGAGTTCGCTGTGCTGCTTCGATGCCAGCAAACCCGCAGCCCCGGGAATAATTTTGACGCTTTTCATCATATGTGTCTATTCAGATTCAGAGCGGGTGGGGACGCAGGCGTCATCCCTATGATGATGATGACACGAACTGTCATTCGTTGCTTCTGAGGGGCTATGATGTGCTTTGTAAATATTGTCATACTTGATCTTCACAATCACTGTGAGGAGGGGATGGTTATTATTCCATTTTACATATGGAGAAACTGAGGCAGACGGCACTAAAGTGACTTATGCAGAGTCACACACAGGTAGCCAATGTCTGAGGCAAATCTGAACTGTGGATCCTGATTGGGTGGATCGAGCTGCCTCTGGTAAGATCCCTTTTGGAGATGGAGCATTGATTTGCATTGTCCTTCATTAGTATATTATACATTATAATTTACAGATGTCTTCCATTAGTATATATATATTATTGTTGCTATGTCTGTCATTATTATTTGTACATGTCCTTCAGTAGCGTATAAGGAGACATGTCTCCATTAGAAAGTCAGCCCTTTAGGGGCAGCTAGGTGGCGTAGGGCAAGGAAGACCTGGGTCCAGATGCAACCTCGACATTTATTAGCTCTGTGACCCTGGACAAGTCACTGACTCTAATCGCCTCAAGGAAAAAAGAGTGTGAGCTGTTTGAGAGCAGGGATTGTCTCATTCTTGGCCCTGGTCTCCTTAATGCTTGGTACAGTGTCTGACACATAGGAGGGGCCTAATAAAATTGATTAATGAGGAAACTGGGGAGAAAGATGATATTCCTCTAAAATTCATATCATGATATTAATGGAAACAGTAACTGATATTTAGATAGTGCTTTTAAGGTTGTAAAACATGATTTTTCTCGGCAGAAGCCAGAGAATTTCTGTGAGGGAAGTATTATAGGCAGATAACTGAGACCCAGCATGTTTAGGTGACTTGGCCAGGGTCACACGGCTGGAGAGCATCAGAAACAGGTCTTCTGGACTCCAAGCGCCCCCTCTGTCTGCTCTGCTGGAGTTGGGGGGACAATGAATGGTTCCCCAGGGAGAGCTCATTTTGAACTCTTCCTGTTTGCTGATGTGGAAAAGGATTTCACGGCTATTGAAAGTTTTGGGCCAGAAGACCAGTCCCTTTGACCAATATGCAAAGGGGAAAACGACTCCCTCAGGAAAATCACTTTGGCAGATCTGAAGCGTTCAAAGCAGCTTCCCCTGCCCGTTGGCTCCTGTGGCCGTGAAGTTCTCCTAGTTCCTCCTCTGATGCCTTTTCTTCCCTCCTCTGACAAGGGCAGCAAGTAAGGGACACTCATGCATTTAATGCATCGGCCATCGCCTCTCCCCCCCATTCCTAACAACAAATCAAAAGAGGGAACAAAAGTTCAAGCGAGGTGTTCTAGGAAACCATTCTCTCCCACATCTGGATGTTCGGAGTGGCCAGTTCCCTAGTCCCAGCAGGTCCTGGGACCCCACTCTGGCTCCTCATGGACTCCATTCCTTTTGTTTTCCAAAATCTTTGGTTATTAGGCAATATTATGAATATCTAAGGCATGGGATGAACTGGATGCAGAGAGATCACGGGAGTCCTGAGTTCCTCTGGAAACAAGGGCTGCTGATGAGTCATTTGAATTGATTTTTAATAGGCCCGACCTGGACCTGCTCTTGCTGAAAGCGGATGCTTTTATTCTGTTTGGTTCTGGCTGTGTGGTTGTGGTGACCATGGGTCATCTGGTCCAGCATCTCTTATAGAAGCAGAGACTAAAACCCAGAGAGACCGAGGCGCTCAGACAGGTCACACAGCTGCCTTTTTGCACATTTCATTTGGACAGGACCCACATCCCGCCGGTGTCCCAGAAGGGACAATTCCAGGCAAGTGTCTGGCTCGACAAAACGACATCTTTCTGACAGGGACCATGTGGGAGAACATGGGAGTCACCTACACGGAAGTATCTCCTTCGAGAAAGATGCGCAAAGCATTTATGTTGTGCACAAAGCCCTTCCCTTCCCAAAGCCACGGACAAATAGGTCCGAGTATCAGTGAGCCCTTTGATGGACAAGGTTAACTGTGGAGGAGAAAGTGCCCAAGAGGTGCTGGGATCTGGGTTACTTCATGGTAAAAGGCAGGGGCTGGCCTAGGAGAGTCTTGTGCCCAGGGTCAAAGCAGAAAACTGTCTTCTGACCCCTTGGCACGTGGCGGCGATTTCTTGTCCTTAGGATTTAGGCTGGCATTGGTTTACTTGTTTTAGTAATCCATCAGAAGCATGAGAGTGATACTTGGTAGAATTGATTAGTGATTAGGGAAATCTTAAAGGTCTTGGGAAAAGAGTTATAAGGATTAAAATGCCCCAAATAACTAGATCTTCTCAATCTGCAGCTTTACTATGCTTTCTGTTTTCCCCCTTCCTCTCATTCCTTTCCCCCTTCTCCCTTTATTTTTGTTCTTTTACTTTTTTAAAGTTCTTTTCCTCTTCTCTGTACTTTTCTTTTCCCACCTTCTCTCCTTTCTTTTCCTCCCTCCTTCTCCTCCCTTCTGTCCTTTTCTCCTTTCCTCTCCCTCCCGCCTTTCCTTCCTGTTTTCTTTTTTCTCTCCTTCCTTCTTCCCTCCTTCCCTTCCTTTTTCTTCCTTTTTTCTTTTTCTTCTTCTTTCTTTCTTTCTTTCTTTCTTTCTTTCTTTCTTTCTTTCTTTCTTTCTTTCTTTCTTTCTTTCTTTCTTTCTTTCTTTCTTTCTTTCTTTCTTTCTTTCTTTCTTTCTTTCTTTCTTTCTTTCTTTCTTTCTTTCTTTCTTTCTCTTTCTTTCTTTCTCTTTCTCTTTCTTTCTTTCTTTCTTTCTTTCTTTCTTTCTTTCTTTCTTTCTTTCTTTCTTTCTTTCTTTCTTTCTTTCTTTCTTTCTTTCCTTTCTTCCTTCCTTCCTTCCTTCCTTCCTTCCTTCCTTCCTTCCTTCCTTCCTTCCTTCCTTCCTTCCTTCCTTCCTTCCTTCCTTCCTTCCTTCCTTCCTTCCTTCCTTTCTTTCTTTCTTTCTTTCTTTCTTTCTTTCTTTCTTTCTTTCTTTCTTTCTTTCTTTCTTTCTTTCTTTCTTTCTTTCTTTCTTTCTTTCTTTCTTTCTTTCTTTCTTTCTTCCCTCCTTTCCTTTTTTCTTTCTTTCTTTCTCTATTTCTTTTTTCTTTCTTTCCATTCTTTTTTCTTTCTCATTTTTCCTCTTTTAATTTCCCAACTTTAATTTTTTCCTTTCTCACTTTATTTTTGCTCTTTTATTTTCTTCCTTTCTTCCTGTTTTATTCTCATTCTTCCTTCCTTTCTTTTTTGCTTTTATTACTTTTCTATTTCTTTTTTCCTTTCTCCATATTTTTCTTTTTCTCCCTTATTTTACTTTTTCCTTCTTCTCTTCCTCCATCTCTCCCTCCCTTTCTTTTCTCCTTCCTTATTCTCTCCTTTCTCTTTTTCATTTTTCTTTCCTTTCTACCTTTATTTTTGTTTATCTATTTTCTCTTTTCTTTCCTTCCTTTCTCATCTTCTTTCATTTGCATTTTTTCTTCTCTTTATTTTTTGCTTTTTAAAAATATTTTTCTATTTCTTCACATTTCTCTTTTTCTATCTTTCTCTTTTTCTCCTACTTTCTTTCTCTCCCTTTCTCCTTTTTTCTTTCTTCTTTCTTCTTTTTGCTTCCTTCTTTCTTTTTTCTTCCTTTCTTTTTTCTCTTTCCTTCTGTTCTTTCTTTTATTCACTTTTCCTTTCTCTCTTTATTTTTGCTCTTTTGTTTTTCTGTCTTCTTCCTTCCTTTCATCCACTCTCTTCCTTGCTCACTTTATTGTTTGCTTTTTAAATTTTTTCTATTTCTCTTTTCCTCCATATTTCTTTTTTCTCTTTTTCTTTACCCTCTCATCTTTATTTCCTTTTTCTCCCTTTTCTTTTTTGTTTTCTTTTCTTCTTTATCTTCTCTGTCATCCTTTTTAAAATTATCTTTCTATTTTTCTTTTTCTAGAGAGGAAATGGACTGAGAGGCAGAGATGGGGTTTGGGAGGGACGGGGAGCGGAGCTTTCGCTGGCCTGTTGGAGCTGAAACCCTGTGAGGGTGAGGGCCCCCGGAGGCCTGGGCTCTGCTTCCCCAGGGACGCCCCTGGAGCCGCGCTGGGGAAGGGCTTGGCCCCTGGGCAGTCCCTGGTCGGGCAGGGAGGAATCAACGACCAGCCTGGTGCACTGTCCCTCCTCGGTGTTGGGGCTGGGACAGCTCGGCGCACTTTGCCACCTGGGCCACAAGATGGCACTCTTGAGCTGTCCAAGGAGGCTGCGTCTTCCCCTGGATCAAGCAGGAGGCCCCATGTCCTCCCAAAGCAGGAGGGGGAGCAGAGAGGGATGAGCCCGAGCTGAGTCCTCCTTGCGAGCTGCCCTTCCAGGCCTTCCCTGTCCGGGGGCCTGGCCGAGTCCCAGGGAGGCAGCCCCTTCCTCCCCGGTCGGTGTCTGCCCCCGGAAGGGAGCCCGCCCGGCCGGGCTTTGTCTGCTGGGCAGCGGGACCCGCTCAGCCCTCGCAGGGACTCATGGGACCATCCTGGAGAGGACCTCGTCCCTTCTTTCACAGAGGGGAAACTGGAGCCCACAAGGTCGGGGCCTGCCGTCCGAGGCCTCCATTTAGAGAAAAAGAGCCCCGCCTAGCACCTCCGCAGGAGCCGAGGGAGCCGGGCTTGTGGCTGGGAGCTCGGGCCGGCAGGGACGAGCAGGCGACCCTGCCATTTAACAGCCAAGAACCAGGCCCAGGCAAGCTCCCACAGCCCAGCCCAGCCAGGTAGAAATGGCGCTCTCTGCCTTGGCCGTGAACGGTGGCTCCTAGGTTTATTTGCCAGGTTGTTTCAGAATAAATGGAGCGTTTTCCAAGGGGCCACCTTAGCCAAGCTTCCTGGGGGGGCGTTTTTTACGGGGATTCTGGACCTCCTTCGGTGGCTATTCTGCCTGAGCCCGTGGATTCCTTCCCAGAGGCAGAAATGACGCATTAAACCAAACACCAAAACATTAAATATTACACTGGACCCCGGGGTAAAGTCCTGCCCCAAAGTGGGGCAATGGCGCACATTTTGTCTCTTTCCTAAGACTGCAAAGCTCGGGCCCCAAACGCCTGCTGTGGCTCCTGCGCATGGCTGCCGCTCATGGGGCGGGCCCAGGGCCCGGTGGGGGGGCTTTCCTCCTTCTGGCCTTCCTGCTGCGAGATGGTGTTTACCAAGAACTTGTCTAGGCCGGAAAGCGCTAAGGAGAAGTGTTTTTGGGATGAAATGGGCCCTCAGAAAGTGGGGGCAGGGTGACCCCGGCTGGCCTTAAGCTCTGCCTCTGCGGGGCTCGGCCAGGCCTTGGCCCCACACAGGCGGGCCCCTGATGGCCCCATTTTGGTCTGAGGCCCCCTTGTCTGAGTGGCCAGCTAGGCCTGGAGCGGCTGGCTCTGTCTGGCCAGGTTTCCTGGGAGGAGGAGTGGCGGACACCTCGTGGAGCTCGGAGCTGGGCTTCCTTTCTGCGCAGTGGGTTTCCGCGGGAAGCTGCTCTGGAAGTCCCGCTGGCAGCCGGAGCAGTGACAGGAGGCTATGCCCGGTGGGGGCTCAGCTGCGGCCTACCAGCCCAGGCTGCCGTGATTAGCCCCAGACAGGAGGCCCCGTACCCGGAACATCATGGCAGGAAGGAGCGCTTCAGACCCGCCCCCTCGGGTCAGACATCGGGCCCTCTGGGCCCCTCTCACTCCGGGGCCTTCCATAGCGTTTCCGTCCCCTTCCCATGGTCTCTGTTTGGGGGTTGGGATATAGACTGAACCCAGATGTTGCAGATTTGGGGCCAGGGTCTCGGAAGCTGTCAGTCCCACCTTGTCAGTTTGGAATTGTGGGCTGGCTCCTTTGTCCAAGCACAGGCCCTTCCTGTAGCTCAGGGGCATGGGTGTCTCGGGTGGTTGCTCAGGGTGAGGAAGATGGCGGCATCCAAAGGGGCGCTATCTCATCCCAGAGGGGCCTTTTCCTGGCGGGCACAGCTGGGCCAGGCGGCTCAGAGCAGGCTGCTGGTTTCTGGGCTCGGGTCTCCAGCCGCCATCTTGAAAAAGAAACCCCGCTGACAGTTTCTTCGTATTGAATGATGATTCTGCTCACTGGGGAGCACAGTTGGGAGGAGCCCAGCTCCCTTCTATTTTTTATTTTTATTTATTCATTATTTATTTATTTTTGCTGAGGCAGTTTGAACCTGGGTCCTCCCGACTTCAGGGCTGGTGCTCTGTCCACTGCACCCCTGGCTGCCTCTTGGCTCCCTTTTACAATAAAATCTATCCAAGGGAGAGACCATCCCTCAGAAGCCGTGGGCTCCATTTGGGGAGGGGGTCCTGAGGATGTAGCCCCGGGGCCGATTTCACAATGCCCTGCGTGCCCTTGGAGGCGAGCAAAGACCAAGGGAGACCAGAAATGCATCAGAGAGGATAAATGGGGAGAAAGGAGAGAACATCCATTTTGAAAAAGTACCAGCCGATAAATTCAGATGGGAGGACGTAAAACTGAATTATGGCATTAAGCAGGCAGAAATAATCTATAAAGGCATAATAAGGAAGCATATTTAGGGGTAATTGTGAACAACAACCTGTGCTTAAGAGGAGAAAACTTTAAAGAAAATCTAAGTTGTTTTCGACTGCATGTGAAATGCATCATGGGATGTAGGCCTACAGGAGATGGGCCCGATTTCCTTCCCCCAGACGTCCAGTCCTGCTTTTCCCCCTCCCACAGCTTTTGTAGCCTGGAGTGCTCTGTCCTTCTCTTCCCTCCCCTCCTCTCTCCTCTTTTCTTTCCTCCCCTCTCCTCTCCTCCCTTCCCCGTCCTCTCTTATTCCCTCCTCTCCTCTTCTCTCCATTTCTCCCTTCTCCTCCCCGTCCCCTTCTCTGTTACCTTACATTAATTATCCATACTAGTCACCTGACACCAATCATAAGTAACTTTGAAGTGTAACATTGTAGATCCCTTCCACTCTTCAACAGGAAGGAAAGCTCCCTGAGGGCAGGGGCCCCATCTGTATGTCCGTGCTTCGTGCAGTCCCTGGTACAGTGGCTCATACATCCTAAAGTGCTCAGAGGTAGAGGGCCCGAACTCCGGAGGAGTCTACTGGAAGCAAGGATGCTTACAACAAGGCCTTAACTCAGTGGATTGAGGAGATGATGGTTCTCTAGTTCCCACATAGACTTAGTATGTGATGATGTCACAGTTCTCCAGTTCACACATGCTCAGTGTGCTGTAATGATGTAATTACAATAAGGTATATAAGGGCTGAGAGGCCTGGAAATCAGGCATTCCATCTTTGAGCGTCCTCCTCGTAGCTCTCGTGCCTCTAAGATCCAGGCTGGTCCCGAGGTCTTCCAGAAACCTAGCCCGAATGTTACACTCAGTGGAGAGTAAATAAGATATTATTTTATGTTGTACAGAAATTAATTTAAGCAAGGAAACTTTTCAGCAACGTGATGTGCCCCAGCATTGAACTTGAAACCAGGTGCCCTCAGCGGGCTCCCTTGCTGGCTTGGCAGGGGTGGGGTGGGGTCCGAGTGGTGGCCGTGGGGCGGAGGCGACCGCCTGGGGGTTTGCCATCCCCGGATGCCCTCACGCCACCTCTCTTCCTGATCTTGGTTTGAATGGCAATTGCTTGGTGCCCAGTCCACCCACTTCCCTGTAGGGTCCTGACGAGCGTAGGAAATCTGATTGTAAAGTGAGATGGGTTTTCCTACATGACGGTGGGTCTCAGTCCCAGGACTTTAGACCTTTCTCATTGTCCTTGGGGGTAAATCGAGAGGCAACTTTTGGTCGGCAGACTATTAGTTTAATTCATTGCAATGCTAGACACTAGGAAAATATGAATGAATAAAACAAAGAACCTTTCCTCCTCCTCCTTCTCTTTCCTGTTTTTCTTCTTCTATAAATCAATAAACATTTAATAAGCACCTACTATGTGCCAGGCAGTGTGCGAAATGCTGGGAATATACGTGTATATGTAAAAAATCTTTAATAACAATATTAATAATAGTAACAACTAGCATTCAAGTAATACTTTCAGACTTACAAAGCACTTTCTGGGTTCCCTCATTTGGTTTATAATCTAAGGGGAAGATCAGACGTGCATACAAATGACCACCAAGCAAATTCTAACATGACAGCCTGCTGGAGTGGAGCGCACACTAGGTTCTGCACCAGAGGATCCGCCTTCAGATCCTGGTTTTGGTACTTACTGTCTGGGTGAGTTTGGCCAAGTCTCCAGCCCTCATTGCATCGGTGGGTGGTTTGGTTTTTATATTTGTCCCCTCGGCTCTCAGCACAGGCCGACGCTTAGGAAGCACTTAAGAAATCTTACTCCTTCTTCTGTCCATTCATTTGAAGACAGACTCTAACGTGAGCAAAGTAGCCGTGGGGATGGACGCTCCTACGGAATCAGGGAAGGGCCCCTCTTGGGGGTTTTGTTCCCTGTTCTAGAGATCTAGGTAAGAAACGCTGAGAGTGTCCTCGCTTAGTAGGGCTAGAGGTGTGGGGGAAATCACATCCTTGTATCTCATTTGAAAGAAAATGACAGCTACTGACTCTGGAAACCTCCATGGGGCTCTAGGTGGGAGGGGTTGGGGGGGAGAGGCAGAATGACTTCTCCCCTGAACTGCTGATTTCCAAGGTGACCTGATTCACTCTTTCTAATCACTTTCTTGAAAGCAAGACAGAGAAGGGCAAAAATCATTCCTTTCCTGTTCTTCTAATTGCTACAATCAATAGGGGACTATTGATATGAATGGAAGCATCATCTCTGCTTAACTTGAGCCAAAGTCATTAAGGATGAGACTTGGCCATATTCCCATTTCAAGTCTCTGTTCCCTTGGGATGGAGCCATGGGCGGGTGGTCGGCGCGCAGGAGGACTGGGTTACTTTGCCTAGCCAGAATCTCCCACCTGTCCGGCTGTGCAGACAGATGGGAGCTTTAGCCACCAGCGGAAAGCTCTGACCCCTGGCGCCCTGCCCCTGAGCACAGAGGCGGAATCCTCGGCCGCGGTTTTAGGCAGGGTCTGATTTCTTGGTGTGAGGAATTCTCAGTGAGGAAACTCCCGTCACCATAAACCATCCAAACAGCTTCTAAAAGACAAGGTGTCAGAATAGGAAGAAGGACAGCTTTGGAGTCCTGAGCCCGGGGTTCAAATCCCTCCTTCTGCCTGTCTCCATACCTCCAGGCTACAGTTACCGCCCTTGTAAAATGAGATGGGCTTGAGGGCCCCTGTCTGCTCCGCATTGATGCTCCTGAGTCTTCCTGGGACCCATGAAGCGGTTAAGTGACTTTCCCAGGACTATGCAGCCAGTCCCTGTCAGAGGCAGGGCTGGAAAACAGGTCTTTCTGAATCCAAGGCCTTTTCCAGCCTCAGGCTCAGGCAGAGCCCTGGTCTGCTAAATAGTATCTTCTTCCCAGTCAGGGAAAGTTGGGTTCAAAGCCTACCCCAGGTACTAGGTGGATGGTCAGAATCAAGGCTTGTACTTCCTAATGTGGAGGATGAAGGGCTCCCAAGGCCCAATCTATGCTCTTAAAACCTTCCCGAGGCATCTGCTTTGGACATCGTGCTGGATCCTCTCCCCTCGGGAAGGGCTGGAGCGTGTGTGCGCTCACCCTTGGACCAATATTGGGGGACTCGGCCAGCTCTCTGTGGGCAGATGGGGAATGGGGGTCTACTGGTCAGCCTTCATCTCCCAGGGAACTTTTCACGAGAGGAGCCATGGTGCAGTCAGATGAGACAGGGCAGATTTCTGATTTCACGTGGGAGGGACGGTCTCCATCCTCCAGCCTTGACCCTGATGGGATGGTCCCTGAGCAGGCAGCCGACCTTTTCTTTTTACCTCCATTTTCTAGATTCAGTGGCTGGGGGGAGAAGGCAGGGACTTCCCAGAGCTCTAGTAATTCTTGATAATCCTCTGTCTGGGTTCTGGGAAGAATACCTCCTCTTCTAAACAGAGATTTGGGAGCTTGGTCTCCTAAGAGAAAGCACTTCCCGGCCCGGGGCTTGGGGGTGGGAGAACTATTTTAGGAGGAAGGAAAAAAAATCTGTTGAGTCCTAAAATCCCGGTTTGGTTGGACAGTTCATCAATAGGAGAGGGGCAGAGAATTGATCTTTTACTTATCGGGCAGAACGTTCGATGGATGGCAAAAAGTGCTCTGAAAGGGGGCGCGTGGAACAGTTTGAAAATATTAATTAGTGTGTTGAAGCATTCTGCATAGCATATCATAGTCAAACTGCTCCAGGGGGTTGCTTGGAATGAATTATTAATATGAATTCCTCTCTCCCTTATGCTTCACACCCTGATTTTATGGGAGTTGGCGGAGGTTGGGGTATCTGTTAGATTCATTTACTGCCTGCTTAGGAGCAGGATCTGCCACAGGGTCACTGTTGTGGAGGGCCCCAAGTGTCTCGGAGAAGAGAAAATAGCCTAAAATGTTAAAAACAAACAACTGGGGGGTGGGGGTGTGTGTCCATGTGCACACAGGCAAAGCAAACCAGCCATTATAGACAGCTATTTTAAGTTGAGTTTTGTGGGCTTTTTCCTAAAATCAAATGGAGAAAGAGAGAAACTTGCATAGTCCCAAGGGGTGGTTTCATGTAAGTTAAAGGGTAGGCAGCGTGAACCCCTCTAATCTCAGCATCTCCGTATGTGTATTTGTACAACTCATTAGGAAAAAAAACAAGTCTTTTTTATTTTTTTATTTTTCTTTGTTGTATTAAACAAAATCTGAATCTGCTCGGCGTAGAAAGTATAAGATTCATGTTTTCCCAAACTAGCATCAACACTCTCGAGAGAGGGGGAGAGAGGGGGAGAGAGGGAGAGAGAAAGAGAGGGGGAGAGAGGGAGAGAGAAAGAGAGGGGGGTTGGGGAGGGAGAGAGAGAAAGTTATATAGCTTATGGGACTTGAATTTCGCCAAAATAAACAAGTTCCAGAATTCCAAAATGCAGGAGAAGGTGACTTCCCCCTGTTTCGTTAAGCATGGATTTGTAGAAATATAAACATATTAGTAAAGCAATTTTGCTTCAAATTTTTGCACTAATTCAATAAAGGATTATAGAAATATTTATAGGTCTGTGAAATTGAACAATGAGGATCTGGGGTTAATCCAGTTATTATTAACACTTCTTCAGTTGGAACGGTGCCAGCGCACATATTTACAGGAATTCAGAGGAGATGGCCTCTTTTTGCTGTGTTTGTCAGGGAAGGTCCTTCCTCTCTCTTTCCCTCCCTCCCTCCTTATTTCTTTCTCTCTGTCTCTCTCTCTCTCTCCCTTCCTTTCTCTCTGTTTCTCTCTCCTTTCCTTTATCTCTGTTTTTTTCTCTCTCACTCTCTTTTTCTTTCTCTCCTCTATTTCCTCTCTTCCTCCTCCCTTTCTCTCTTCTCCCTCCCCCCCCTCTCTCTCTCTGTCTCTCTCTCTCTGTCTCTGTCTCTCTGTCTCTCTGTCTCTCTCTCTCTGTCTCTCTCTCTCTCTCTCTCTGTCTCTCTCTCTCCCCTCCCTTTCTCTCTCTCCCTTTCTCCTTTCTCCTTTCTCCTTCACTCTCTCCCCAACTACAAGGATGCTTTCTTTTTTCTTTGAAAGAATCTCATGCAGAGATGAGTTAGATCGCTGTACCAAATCTTCAAATCATTTCTGGTGAGCTTGGCTGTGATGGAAAGACAGAACAGATGATTTATGCAAAAGGACCAGTTCCCCAAGTTCCTTTTCCTGGGGCTTCATGTTCTCCACCACATCTCTGAGCGCTGGCTTTTTCAGGTGAAAAGAAGAAGAGCACGATTAATAGGGTGAAGAGTTTGCTGAATGGCCGTCCCCAGGATAATGTGGCTCCCCCCGGCATATTTTCTGAACTAGTTGGCCGGGTGAGTTTGGACTTCATTTGCTGCATTCTCCAAGGCAAGAGACAATCCTCAAACTTAGCATGAATTTTCCTGTGGACAGTTTCCTGCAATTTGGAGCAGCCCATTAGCTCAGCGTGAGGAGGGTGGAAAGAAAACAGCTGGGCAAGACTTCTTTCACTTCCCCCACAACAGTCACTGCTCTTCTGCACTGAAGAACGGGCCATATTTTCTTGGAGGAAGCCCTCCTCTCTCAGGTCCCCAAATCGTGATCGCGTCGGTTTTGTTCGGTTCTACAGCCCGCCGATGAATATTTTAAACTTCTGGCCAGCCTCCAGACTCGTCCCCCGCCCTCCTTCTCCCAACAACAACAACAAAAAATCCTCCTGCTCAAGACATCTTTCTTCAGTTCCCCTTCCCTGGTGAACCATTATGATTTTATTCATTTCATTTAATCAAAATTAAGGCCAGATCGAAACCTGGGAGTTCAGCAGTTACCACAACATGGCCCCGGATCTGGGGGGGGGTGCTGGCCCGGCCCTCTGCGTTTCAGGGAGCACTATTTGGGTCAGCAGCTGGGGAAACACTCCATCTTTCTCTCCAGCACAAACAGATCCCAGAGAGGAAAAAGGGAACGAGAGGGCGAAACCTCCAAGGTACCACTTCCCTCATTTAATACATAGGGAAGGTAATTGGCAGCAAGTCACCATGTGCCAAAAGCTACCCCCCCTTCCCCCCCCGCCCCGAAAGCTAATCGGGCTTGATTTTTATTTATTGCTCAGTGGAAATTTAAATATCCCCCCATCAGTATCATAAACCCAAAAAGAAGTCTAATTCTCATCCACCCTGACTTTAGGATTAGAGAAAGGAACAGAAAAGATTGTTGTATTTTTTTTTAACAGCCCCAGTCTCTTGGCCAGCTTCCAGTTCAGGTAATTACATTCTGTCTACCTCAATTCCCCCCGTTCTCCACTCGGGTAAGCTGTTCTTCATTTTGCTCCTAAAACCCGACGAGCGGCCCGGCTGGCACCGAGCAGGGTGGCATTCCCATAGTGGGTCCCAAGGTGGGCCGTTTGAAATGCATCCTGAGCTCCTTCTGGATGCGGGGAAGGGACCGTTATTTATGGCGATTTCCCATCAGCTGCCGCCTCTGAATGACATTTGAAGCCGGATTCGAAGGCCGGGGTCATTAAGGAGATTATAGACACAGGGCCATTTTGTACAAGTGGAGTCTGGGAGGTGGGGAAGGTGAGGGGAGTCTCATTCATGCTCCCGGCCCAATTTGACATCAAACCCTTCACTATTTCTGTTTCCTTGCCTGGGAAAGCTCCCACCCAGAATCAAGCAGTCTGGTCCAAAGCGAGCCCTGGGGTGGGAATGAGGAGGGGGCGATGGTGGGGGGGAAAGCCTGTCGTTCACAGGAGGGGAGGGGCGGCCAATAAACCATTTTGTTTTAAGGTCCAAGATCTTCAGGGCTTCTTTGTAGTCTCTTGGTTAAAGCTCCTGCCTTTGTCCTTTAAGCCTGGCTGTTTCTTTAGACTGAATCTCATTGCTAGCATTTAGCTTTAAACCTAGTGTGTTTTTAAGGCAATTGAGGGTGACGGCTTTTAAGAAGTCCTATTTTAAAACTGTATCAGTATTGATACAAGTGTCTATTGCTGTAAAGTAACAGCTGTGCCCTTTTGGATGGGAGAGGTAATAATACCTAGATTAGGCATTTTATTTTAGTGGGAAACAGTCCCTGAAGAGGAGAAATAAAAGAATATTTTGCGAATGACCAAAAAAATAATCGGAGCTAGAAAAATCATTCTACCTTGATGATCACAAAGCGGGATTAGAACGACCTTGTTCTGGTCATTGGGAGAAATGGGGGGGCATCTTCGGTAATTGGTTGAGTCTCATCAATGATCTCCTTGTTCTATTAGATTTAGCGTAACAGGAACCTGGGGCTTTTGTGGAGGGGTCCCAAACTAGCAAAGGACAAAATCCCCAGGTCAAATGCTCAGGTTTCTAGAGCTTCAAGGTTAACCAGAGGAGGGAGGACCTTTATTCACTGCCCTGTTAAGGTACTCCGGCTCAGTGTCCTTTCCCCTGTGAGGTAGGATGGGATTTTCCATTCTCCACTGGGCTACTAATGGGATTTTCCTAAAATACAAGTGTCATCACCTGACCCCGCCATTCAGTAAACTCCAGTGGCTCCCGGCGGCCTCCAGGAGCAACTACAAAATGATGTGGTCAGCCTCCAAAGCCCCTCATCCCCTCCCCGGTTTTCAGACACCTCACTCTCCAGTAGATCCTCATGGATCCAGGAACATGGACCTCCTGGCTGTTCCAAGAACAAGACCTCCACCCCTGAACTGCAGGCCTTCTCTCTGGTCACCCCCCTACCTAGAATGCTCTCCCTCCTTCACTCTGACCACTGACTTCCCTGGCTTCCTTTAAGTCCCAACTAAAATCCTACATCTTCTAAGGAAACTTTCCCTTCTCAATCCCGGGGCCTTCCCCCATTTTGTGGTTCAGCTGTTCGCCGTGTCCAGCTTTTTGTGATTCCATTTGGGCTTTTCTTGGCAAAGAGACTGGAGTAGTTTGCCATTCCCTTCTCCAGCCCTGGTTAATTATTTCCCATTTGTCCTGCCTGGAGCTTACTGGGCATATATTTGTGGTTCCCCCGTTCGATTGTAAGCCCCTTCAGGACAGGGACCATCTTTTGCTTCTTTTTGTATCCCCAGCTCTTGGCACAATAGTTGGCATTTAGGAAAGGCTTAAAAATTGATTGAATTGAATTTTTATTATTTTATTGATGAAGGGCCTAAGGCTCACGCAGGTCAAATAACTAGCTAGTGATGCTGGAACTGGCTGATTCTAGATTTTCCCAGTATACCCCCAAGCAGGGACCTTGGAGACCATTCAGTCCAACCCCTTCCTTTTGTAAGTAAGGAAGTTAAGGCTGCCACGTGAAGGTGACAAAGTGGGAGACAGAGATGGATTTGATCTGAGGTCCTTTGGTTCCAATTCTAGATTTCTTTTTACACACACAACCCTGTATAAACACTTAAAGGCAATACCCTCATGGATGCATCATACAACATACATGTGCATGTATTTATACATGTATGTACACATGCGACCGGACGGTCAGAAATATGCACTGATTCCATAAGTGTTTCCAAACACTTGAAGTCAACACAAACCTTTATTCCATTTATAATTTTTGCGTTCTATTAGCCTTGATCTCCAAGGACTTTGTTGAATGGAACAGCTTCTTACTGCAAGGATCCTGCGTATAAATTGATGAACCTTTCCCTCTCGTTGAGCCTTTCTCTGAGAAAGTGAGGGTGAGAGGTTGAGTTTTGTGACTGTGACCTTCAGAAATCCCTTTCCTTCTCCCTTCCAATTCACTGCACACACCCCAGGTTACCACGTCTTGTCTATTCTGCCTCCCCTGCCCCCTACTTGTATCCCATTTCTATATTCCTGTGAGTCCCCCCCCCCATCACTTATTGTCTAGACCATGTGCCCAATGATTGGCCAAAGAGATGGTAGATCACAAATATAACCGACTGTATTGCATGACAGGGAGCTCGCGTCCCAAAGCCGGGGACACGTTCTGCGGTGCGTGTACGTCCACACACCTGGCTGGGGTGGGGAGGTCCCTCAGCGTCCCTAACCTTGGCAATGTCATGGGATTGTTTTGGTGGAATAGTCAGTGTTGGAGAGCTCTGGGTCTACCCTGTTGATTAACAAGGAAGAGTGGCGGATGACTCTACAACTTAGGAATTCAGTGAAATAAATTTATGGTTTTAAAAAGAAAATCCTGTTTTTAATGTGACCAAAGTCCTTTAACTTTTAACAAGCCTCTCTCATTGAAGTGTTCAGTCCTCACACGTCAGGAGCCATTCACAGCTGCCCCAAATTGATTTATCCCCAGATGATAGTTGGAACTGCAGACCAAACTGGAGGGGAAACAACAGGTCTTTCTCGTCTTTTTCCAGAAATGATTTGAAATCAGTTTATGCAAACTTGTGAAAAATCTCCAGAAAGGTTTGTCACGGCCTGAGCTTCCAGTGTCACGTTTTCGGGTGGTGTCTTGGGCCTGTCTGGAGAAATATAGATGTTCTGTATACATATATTGTATTTAATTTATACTTTAACATATTTAACACATATAGGTCAACCTGCCATCGAGGGGGGTGGGAAGGAAGGGAAAAATTAGAACAAAAGGTTTGGCCATTGTCAATGCTGTAAAATTACCCATGCATGTATCTGCTAAATAAAAACTATTAAAAAAACCAAAGAAATATAGATGTTTGCAGCAGACACATGCGCACGTATGTGCAAACATACTATCCCCCCCTTAAATGGGGAACAGGAGTTCCCTTTCCTGACATTTGTGGTACGGTACCAGAGGGAGTCCAAGCAGAAATCCTGCTCCAAATTTCTGGGATGATGTCATTTTAATCTAGTTTCATCGAGAGAATCCACTCGAATGGTTTTCATGGTAGAATTTGTTCAGTTCATGAGTTTTTTTCCCCAATTCCCCCAGATTCTTCCCTTAGTCCTTCCATTTTCATTGCCTCAACCCCTTTCTCAGATGAGCCGAATGCAAAGGATGTGAGGGATCAATCTCTAAGACCCTAGAAACCACACCTGGGACAGGGACCAGAGGGCCTATTGACACTGAGGTGGGCCTAGAACAAAGAAGGGGGAAGAGAAGGAGGAGGCAAATAGGAGGTAAAGGAATGAAAGAGGAAAAAGAAGAGAAAAGGAGGAGAAAGAGAAGGAAGAAGCAAAGGAGAAAGGAAAAAGAAGGAGAGGAGGAAAAACAGGAAGAGGAGGAGGAATTCTGAGAGCAAACTAGAGCACATGGGGATGGGGGCTCGCAGGCTTAGGATTGCCAATGAGCCTGAGATACTCCCTGACATCCAAATTTTAATTTCTCTTTGTAAAGTTTATCCATACATTTCATTTGAACCATCTGAACAAATAAAACTGTGGGCCACAAGCGCCATCCCTTCAGAAAGTCCGGCCAAATCACAAAAGAATTCCCAGTGAAGGCCCTTTTCCTCTCTGCTACTTTGCCTTTTTTAAAGACAAAAATTAGGGTGTGGGGAGGGTATTTTGATTGACAGATACTTACCCAGAGCATCTCTCCTATTTCATCTGAATTTTGGGGCCGTTTCCCAAGCACCATCTTGCCCAGAGCTATAGTTGGGGGCCATGTTGTCACTTGGACTCCTTGCTTTGTCTTTCCACGTTACCTGAAACCCTTCGTATTTGCTCCTCCCTTGCAGGATTGTTGTGAGCAGCAAATGGGTAAAGAATTGTCAAGTGCTTAGGAAATGCTACACAAATGCTAGCTGTTATTGTTAATGCCATTATTTCCCATCATGCAACCACAGACAGTTATACGTGTGATTTACTATTTATTTGGTCACTCAATCACAGGGCACGTGGTTTGGGCAACAAGTGATGGGGGGATGGAGAGATGGGACCCAAGTAGGGGGTAGAGGAAGAGAATGGACAAGACTTGGTAACTTGGGGTGTGCGCAGTGGATTAGATCTCATTTGATTTTGTGAACCTGGGGCACAGAAAGAATAGGGGGGTTTCATGGATAGAAATAAGGTCATTAGGATTAAGGGGAACAGGCCTGCTAGAAAGCTTTCTGCCTGCAACCCTTTGGGTTCCACTTTGCAGCTGCTGCTCTTGCTCAGAACAAGACTCCCTGCTCAGCATCCCCAGGCTCCTCCCCCTTCCCTGTCTCCCTTTGTGCATTGTCATCCCCATTGGACAGCAAGCTCCTTGAGGGGTGGGGCTGTTCCAGTTTTGCCCAATGTCCAGTACTTTATAGGCATTTGATACATCTGTTAAATTGAGTTGGATTGGGACATCAGTCTGGCAGCTGGGTGGGGGTGCCCAGGGGGAGCTCTGTAAAATGGCTAATGCCCGGACTTCCTTGGCTAAGGATAATGGGACCGCCAGACATGAGAGAGAGAGAGAGAGAGAGAGAGAGAGAGAGAGAGAGAGAGAGAGAGAGAGAGAGAGAGAGAGAGACAGAGAGAGACAAAGACAAAGAGACACATATATAGACAGAAAGAGACAAAAAGGGATAGAGACAGAGATAGAGGCATTTTTCACTTTTTAAAAACTGATATTTTTTTATTTGTACTTGTGACTTTAGGGGGTTAGGGCACTCTTCCCACTGTTGCCAGCTTAGGAGCTTTCCAGAGCAAGAGGAGCCATCTGGACTCACCAAGTCCCTCTGGTCATGGGAGGGCCTGACCCTGGACTTCCTGACCCTGGGAGGGCTCAGTCTCCTCACTCTCACTAGGCTGTGCTCCCTCTTGGAGACATGGCTGTGCTGGGTGTAGAGGTTATGACCTAGGCTGGGCCTTGCCTTGTCCATGAGTGACATAAAACACGCTCTCCAGGCCATGGAGGACTGCCTGCCAAAGGAGCTGGGCCAGTCCCAGAGGAGCGCCCTGTGGGGGTAAGAAAGGATGGGTCTCAATCTGTGCCAGGGGAGTGACGGACGGGCTGTCAGGGCTGGACCACTTCATGGTGGCTTTGTGCCTTTCTCATACATTGCCTTTTCCCCAGAAAAAGGTTTTTTGTGTGTGGTTTAAAACAACTAATGATAAAAGGCAGAGATGAAAAACTCCTTTAGTGGATTAAGGAGAGCAGAGAATCACTTTAACCTGCAGGTGCCTCTTAATGGTGTAAGATCAGCACTCTCTCTATTTCAAATAGTGAAAAATATCATTTCCTAAGTAGTGGACGATGAGCAAGAGAAGGCATTGGGCTGCTGCGATGGGAGAGCCTGGGCTCGGGGGCCAGACTGGTGACCCTTAAGAAGTCACTTAGCTCCAAACTGACTCCAGTCTGTAAAATGGGAAGAAGGCTATATGAAGGGCTTGCCATAGGAAAAGCATTTTATAGGCCATGGGACACTGTGGAAACAAGAATTACCAGGATGAGGGAGCCTTGTACCCGCTCTTGTCCCGCTGCCTTTGCTCATCATTTCCCTCCAATGCAACTTGTGTGTTATCGTGGCCAGGACTCCGTTGCCAGTCAGGAGGCTCGTTAACCTGATAACTGAGGCGGTGTGGTGGCCACCATTCTCGGCTTCCCACGTCTCCACTGCGGTTATATTTGCACAAGGCTTTGCGGTGCTTGAATCAAAACAATCACCCTGGATTAATTTCAGAATTGGAAGAGGCAGCCAAAGTTGTCTTATGCAGTCTTTCTGATGCATCAGCACTGTCACACACACACTGACACACATATATACACATAAATATATAAATACAGATACATGTGTCTATATGTCCATATCAATACATACACACAAATACACAAAAATGCCCTCTTTCCCATAAATACATATATATGTATATGTCTATATATCTATGTGTATATATCTGTACAGATCCATCCATCCATATATAAAAATAAATAAGTAAATACACACACACATACAGACACACACAAACATACAGACACACACGCACACACACACACACACACACACACACACACACACACACAATAGTGACAAGTGATATTCCAGTCTCTTGTTGAATACCTTTAGTGACAGGGATCTCACTACTACCTTGAGGCAGCCTAATTCATCTCTGGACCTGTCATGGAAGGAGCTTTAGACTTTGAAGAACACATCCACATCCACACTTGTGATTTATGTCAAACATAAGCTCATAAACACCCCTTTCAAAGTGTCTAGAAGGATGGCTGGCCAGACACTAATTTGAGGCTTCAGACGGGGTGATCTGACTCCCCTTTGGTTATCACTTGCCTTTCTAGTTTCTCTCAGGTTCGTTTATTTGAAGTCATTTGTCTTTTCAATTTTCATTAGGGAAATTGGTCTGTAATTTTCTTTCTCTGTATTAGCTCTTCCTGGTTTAGGTGTCAGAACATATCTGTGTCATAATAGGGATTTGGTACAACTCCTTCTTCATCTATTTTTCCAAAGAGTTTATATAGTGTTTCACTTGTCTTCTCAGTAGGGAAATTGGACTCCTTGGGTCTCATTCTCAAATCCACTTGGGCTCTAGTCTAGGATCCCTTTTAAAGGGAGGAGATAAAGAAGTACCTAATATATGGATCATATATGGGACAGAAAGTCTTATTCCCCCACAGAAAAGGGAATGCTAAGCAACAAAGAGTCAGAATGATCAGAACAGAACGCAGTCACTGAGTCCTCCCAGTTCTTCAGCTAAAGAGGTTGATGTTGGAGCCTTGTTGGGCTATTTGTAAACAAATTCTTTACCATTTTACATGTTCAGCTTCCCACCCAATGAGGGCTTTTTCTTCCTGGCGTCTGTCTCTCAGATACCTCTTTTTGTTTTTCTATCTGCTTTTACTGCTGGCCTTGCCTCAATTTCTTTGGTGGTTCCTAGGAGGCAGAAGGTGCCGGTGCTTTGGAGGGAGCATTCTTAGGGTCTTGTAGTGATTTGGAGGACTTTATTGTCTAGGTTGTGTGTATCCTTAAGGAATCATTGAGTATCAGAATGAATCTAGAGCTTCCTAAGATTTTGGGAATAGCCATCACCAAAAAGGCTGGGGAGTGATCTTCTGCAATGGCCACATTTGTGTCTTTGACATTACCTTTTTTGCCTTATCCTGTTCTCTTAGGCTGACCTATGTTAGAGGTCATTGGATTCCGATGTCCCTTGGGAGTAAGCCAGACATCATTTGTACATTGGTCTTGATTAAATTATGGAATAAACTCAGCATCCTTGGTTGACGTTTAACTAATTGTTTTTTAAGTATATTTGCATAAGGTTGTAGATATTTATTAGCTATGTGCCCAGAATCTCCCTGGGTCTCAGTTTCTTCATCTATAAAATCCAAGTGCCAGTTTTCAGCTTGAAATCTATGATCCTATAACTTTTCAGGGGGATTTCTAATTCCATTTGCTTGACATCCAAGAAAAAATATTATTTCCCCCTAACATCCCATTTTAGCAGAAGCTCTGGACAACAACCGACTTTCTACGATATTATGTAAAATGGAGGATTTTCATGGCACCACCATTCATTCTAATCTAAGGCTTGGAAAGAGCCATTCTTTGATAGAAGCAGGAATGCATTATTGATACCTTGCAACAGCCTCTCCAGTGAATGCCTGAGTGCTGATAGGATGACAGTCGATAAATCCTTGATTACTTCAATCCTTCAAGGACCCGGGGTTTCAGCAGCTTAGTGCTCTCCCACTGATGAATCTGCCCAGCCTGAGTGGACAGCCTTCTTGAGGTCCTGGGTTAGCCCTGGCTCTGCTGGAGAATCTTCCTCCCTCAGCCTGGTGAACTCTGGGCTCCTGAAAGTATATTTCTGCCCATCCTTGGAGCTTTTCCAGA
The DNA here is from genome assembly GCF_048593235.1 of Sminthopsis crassicaudata. Lineage (NCBI taxonomy): Eukaryota > Metazoa > Chordata > Mammalia > Dasyuromorphia > Dasyuridae > Sminthopsis > Sminthopsis crassicaudata. The sequence continues at coordinate 677,131,891 of NC_133618.1, forward strand.
GAGACAGAACCCAGCCAGAGCTTGTGCAATGTCACATCAACTCCCAACTCCATGCCGGGTTGGACTGGGTTATACTCCATGCTTAAAGTGCTTTCTCTCCTTTCCATTTCCCACCTCCCTTTAAGGCTGGGTTCAAATGCCACCTCTTTCCTGGTCTTCTCTTGCCCTTGCCCAACTTCTCCTGCCCTCTGCTCTATGGTCATCTTCTTTTTTACCCCGTCCACTTAGGCCTAAGCCATCTCCCTCGATAGGAGGTCAGGGATTGCTTCCACCTTGTCTTTGAATCCCAGAAAATAGCAGAGTGCTTGGCACATAGTGGGCATTTAAGAAATGCTTTTCGATTGGTTGTCAGTGGAGGCAATAAGTCTGAATGATACAGATGGGTTTGTCTGGAGAGACTAAGTTGGTTTCCAAAGGTCCTAGTGCAGAGAGCTTGTGGACACAATGGGCAGTCAGTCAACAACCATTTATTTATTTTTTTATTAAAGCTTTTTATTTTTCAAAACACATGCATGGATAATTCTTCAACATTAACCCTTGCAGAACCTTGTGTTCCAGTTCTCCCATCTTCCCCTTCTCCCAGATGGCAAATAGTCCAATATATGTTAAACATGTTAAATATATGTTAAATCTTATATATACATATCTATACAATTTTCTTGCTGCACAAGAAAAAATCAGATTAAAAAGAGAAAAATGAGGAAGAAAACAAAACGCAAACAAACAACAACAAAAAGAATGAAAATGCTCCGTTGTGAACCACCCTCAGTCCCCACAGTCTCTCTCTGGGTGTAGATGGCTCTCTCCATTACAAGATCATTGGAACGGCTCTGAATCATCTCGTCAATAAGCATTTACTAACAAAACCCAAAGAGAACAGAAGCTTTTGTCACTAAGAAGACGGGTTTACCGTGTGTTGGGCACCGTGCTAACTTTGGATTTGTAATCCGGAATCCCTTTGGAAGTGACTAGTTGAGTGACTCTGGGAAAGTCATTGAGCTCCTTGATTCTCAGTGTCCACAGGTATAAAATGGGAACAGGGACACTTATAGTGCTTGGTTCTCCAGGTTTCCTGGAGGCTTGAAGGAGATAACATCTGCAGGGTAGCTGGCTGACTTTACAGCACTACCTGAATGCCAGGTGTTATGGGGACTGTTAAAAGTTTGAGAAGCTGGGGAAGAAGGATGCGAGCATGTCTCAGCATCCTTGATTTCCTGTTTGCCCGGGATGTCGTATCACATGCCTTGCGGCTGCTTTTATTTTCCATGTGGTAAGCGTGAGCCAGACTCCTATGGTGGCTCAGTTTCCACGGGTGAGGTAATAGGAAGCACAGAGAGGGAGACATTTGGAGTGCTGTGCCACACAGTTATGGCAAGGCCATAGGAGAGCTCCCTAATCCGTTCTGCTTGGCTGTGCTGTCTCTCTCTCTCTCTGAGTAGCCTTTTCCAACAGTGACACATAAGCCTCAGGGCTTTATTCATTCTGGATTTGTCTTATATTTGGCGCTGCTGAATTTTACACAGCTCACACAAAAGCCAAAATTAAATCCTAGCCTTTCTCTGCACCGGCTTATTCTTCAAAGGTTTATCGAGTTTCAGGAATTTCAGAAGCAAATATCTCTTTTATAATAACTCCAAAGACATGGTCCGGGGCCAACTCATTGCCTCAATGCACATGGCGATACAAGGCTGGCATTTAACCCCTTGAAGGGGGCCGCCATCTCCAGAGGTTCTTTTTGTCTTTGAAAGGTCAAATACGAAAAATCAATATGATTGGTCCTTCCTCAGGATGGTTTGATTAGGGACCAATGGGATAGAAGTCAAAGAAAGTTCAGTATGGATTGACGAAGATTGTTTTAGAGGAAAGAATTCTGGATTTGGAGCCAGAAAGTAGAGGGTCAAGGATTGACTCTGCCGTGTGTTACTTGGTCTAGTTCCATAGTATCTGTACCTCTTATCTGGAATATGAAGGAGCTGGAGAACTATAGGATGACTTGGCTAAAGATGTCCTGGGTATGTGTATCAGATTTTCAGGTGATCCGAAGCGGGATGAAATAATTAACCTCTTATATTAGGGAGGAAGGATTCAATAAGACTTTGGCAAGATAGACCATTGGGTCAGATTGAATTAGAATCAATTTCGTAAATATAAATGTAAAGTATATCAATTGGGCTCAAAATCAAGTGTGTGTGTGTGTGTGTGTGTGTGTGTGTGTGTGTGTGTGTGTGTATAGAATTTTGTTGACATTTTCCATTTCACATATGAGGAAGCAGAGAGATGAATGAGATTTTCCTAGATCACACAGCCGGTAAGTGTCTGATGTGGGGACCAGAATATGAGAGTATCTTCCGAGTTTACCTTATCCAATAATTTCCAAAGAGCAACCCTTGCCCTCTGAAACATCCCCAACAAGGGTCATTAAGCTTTCTTCCCTCCAGGGCAACTCCTTCCACTTTGGGGTACTCCAAATTTCCTCGCATCAAGCCTAAATCGCTTTCTCTATAACTGTTTCTCCTTGTTCCTGCTTCTGCCCTCTGGGGATGAGCAGAATAAATCTTATCTTTTCCCTATGGGATACATCCTTCAAATTCTTAAAGAGAACTCTCTGTATCTCCCAAGTGTCTCTTTTGTGCAATTCTACCATCTCCTCGTTCGACCATCCATCTCTTTGTGATACGATCTCAAGGACCTTTACTTTTCAGATTGCACTCTGCTGGAGGCTCTGTTGGGGAGACCTTCCTAAAAAGTGCCAAAGACCACACATAGCACAAACAAGATGCTGTTTAGCCGAAGTGATGTACAGCAGTGATATCCCTCCCTTTTTATTGCAGCCTGCCTGAAATTCTATCCCTCGAGCTCTTGTTTGCTTTCTTGGCTGAATCACATTGTTGACTCCAATTCACTTTGCATTCTACTAATATTTACAGATCACATAGATTTTTCAAATAAACTCTTGGGCTTAACGAAGAAGCTGTGTCTCTTGCATTCTGTACTTGGGAAATTGACTTTTTGAGACCCAGTATAAGACTTCACACTTCAATTTATGGAATGGATTTGAGTTCAATCTGACCCAAATGGTCTAGCTTGCCAAGGTCTTTATGAATCCTACCTTCCTAATGGAACAGGTTGACGATTTCATCCAGTTTTGTGCCATCTGAAAATCTGAAACACATACCCAGGACATCTTCAGCCAAGGCACTGATAAAAGTCTTCAGCAGCGTAAGGGTAACGTGCAACCATTCGCAGAGCTCCACCAGGATCTCCTTCCAAGCCGACAAGGAACTAGTAGTGACTCTTCTTTGGATCCAGTTATTCATTGCATCCACCCGGATGCATTCTCCTCTAGTCAGTCTCTGTTCATCTTTCTTGTCAGAAGAGTTCGTGTGGTTTTGTCAAATGCTTTGCTAACTGATAGCATTTCTTGATGTAGAAATCTAGGAGTTTCATCAAAATTTTAGTCTTGCATGAGTTCTTGCTGAAAGCCCTCCGAGTTCTTTGTGATTACCGGTTCCTTTTCTGAACGTTCCTCAGACATCCCTTTAATATTGTGTTCTAGAATTTTTCTAGGAGCCAAAGTTATGTTCACTGGCCTATAGCTTGTAGTCTCCATTCTTTTCTTTTCCTTAAAATCTGGACCAGATCTGCTTTTCTTTAACCCTAATTTGTGTGATGCTTTATGTGGCTGAGCAGACATCGGCCAATTCTATCAACCAACTCACTTCAATTCATCAATGGTAGCTTTAGCAATGGAGACCAATAATTTCTTACTTTTTTGCCCCCCAGTCTCTTCCACAAATCTTTCAGTCAGAGACACCAGCTTGTTTCTCCCAAACATTTCCTCATCTGTAGCTTTACATTCTCCATTTCTTTTGTTTTAGACCCAAATGATGCTGGATCCAAAGAACAATCATTATCTTCCCATCAACTTACTTGTGATGCTTCACCTGCAGATCCAGCCAATGGTGCTGCATCCCGCTCTACTTTTTAAGTCATTGGATATCCAGCATCTCTGCCTCTAGCCCTTGGGAAAATTAGCTTATAAATATTTTTTGAAACTCCCATCGTGGAGTTCAGTCATTTTAAATGTAATTGAGCTAGTGACACAATTTCTTTCTCCAGTTCATTTTATAAATGAGGAAACTGAAGTAAATGAGATGAAGGGGCTTGTGCAGGGTCCCCGAGCTAGGAAGTGTCAGGGGCCAGATTCAAACTCAGGATCTCCAGGTCTATCCACTTTACTCACTGTGCCAACTAGCTGAGTAAAAATTTACCTAGATCACTCTGTCTAGTTTTCCCCAGGTCTGAGATCAGATCATGTTTCACCTTCACATTACATTTACTCACCAGCCCAAGACCTCCTACCACTTTCCCAACCCCCTCCCTCCCACCTCTTGCTCTGGGCACAGTAGTTAGATCAATAACACCAGGACGTCTTGGCAAAGGTTCTGACAAAGGACCGTGCTATGGTTCCATTCACCACCCGTGTTCGTCGGTGACCACCATATACTATGCATTGTCTTCCTTTGATAAAATGAAAGTGCTTTGGACTACTTCAAATTTGTTTTTTTCCATTTGTATCACTAGCACTTAGCATGTTGTCTGGCATGGTTAATAGCTTAATAAGAGATTGTACTAATTAATTAATTAATCTTAAGTACCTGTTCTTATTAGCCATTTTTCTTTGACTGACTGACTTTCTGGCCCCAAGATTATTCCTTTTTTTTTTTTTTTAAGGGAAAACAGAAGCAAAACAAACATTGTGTAGTAATATTTCTCCTTGGCCTTCATTTATTACCCATCCACTGTGAGTGAGGCTCAATCTCTTCTTTGACTCTTCTCTTCTTTTTATTGTAACTTGAAAACATGAAAACAAGCACTATCCTAAGCTTTTATGCTAGCTTTAGTCATTCTGAATTGGAGTTTGGCTGATATTATTCTTAAAGGAGCATAGTGTGCTTTGGTGTTCATCCTGGTAGAGTGTAAGATCCGTGGGGTTGAGGGTTATTTCATTTTTGCGTCTTTGTCTCCCTAGTGCTTTGAAGATAATAAATATTTACTAATTTGAATTCTCTCTTCTTGGCTCCCACTTTTTATGTATGTATTTTAAAAAATCTAAATTGTTTAATGAGTTTCCCATGCATTGACAAGGCTCTTTTAGGGGAATTATTTTTAATTTCTTTACATTTCTTCCTCCAAATGCTTCTCATTTATCTGGAGCCAACTTTCTTGCAGAATTTTAATCTATGAGATCCTCCTTACCCTTTCTGAATCCTCTGAAACCTGCAGTTCCCCAAATATAGGTATTTCCATTATTCATCTCTTGGTCTCTCACCTATTCTATAATGGACTACTCTTTAATGAGCCATTTACTTTGACCTTAGATATGATTTCTTCCATCATTCGAGGATTAGGATATCTGAAATAGAAGTTTCCCCCATTGGTTCCTCTACCTTTAAAAGGATGAATTTGTAATGAAAACAAAGCAAAACTGCATTCACTTCTGTGCTTTGGACAAGAGAAACAAATCCAGCAGGTTTTTTTTCATAATTGACAGTCCCCATCACTATGATGTCAGGCCTCCAAACTGGCTGCTAAATTTCTAAAACTTTTCATCTGTTTCCTCTTTCTGCAGAGGTGGTCTTTGTACACTCAGATGACATTAGCTTTCTCTTTCTGTCTTTGTTGATTTTGTGTATGACTTGTCCAGGATCACCTAGCTAGTAAAGTGTCTAGTTTCTGAGGCTGGATTTGAAGTCAAGTCCTTCTGAGTCCAGGATCGGTGTTCTATCCCTTGTGTCACCTTGGGGCCCCAACTTTGTTTCTTCACCACGTTTCCTTCATTTTGCTCCTCAGATTTCTTTGCTTGAATATGTCTAATTAATGTGTAGGGTCATTTCCTCTCCCTTCTCCCTTTTTAGTGATCATTGTTGTCGATCACATTGCTGTATTTGGGCCCAACTTTTTGGATTCAGCCTGTCCTGATGCCCAGGATGGGGAAGAGAATGTCAGCAGACAGACAACAGCATCCTATTCAGGCTTAGCCAGAAGTAAGCCCTTGTAGAGGGCCGGAACTCTGGAGGAGTCTACTTGAAACAAGGATACTTACAACAAGGTGTTAACTCAGTGGATTGAGGAGATGATGGTTTTCTAGTTCACACATATACTTAGTATTTAGCATGGTTGTAAAAGTATGGTTGTTAGGTTCTTACTAAGTGCTAAGTGGGTACTTGACAATTCTCTAGTTCCGGCCTTTACTGGGAGTTTTTACTTGTGAATTCCTGGGGAAGAGCAAGTTCATTGGTTGAAGTAATTTTTCCCAGAAGCCCTTGCATTATCCCATGCCCATTCTCTGGGAGGATAAAAGAGGGAAGTCACTATTCTGGAAGAGAGTTGACAGCAACTGTCTGGAGACAACGGTTCTCTCCAGGAAAAAGAATCTGTCCAAGAGATTTGAGTTGACACAGCAGATCTCCTCCCAGAGAGCGATCGGCAGCTTCTGGAGACAACAGCACATTACACATGGTGATGTCATGGTTCTCTAGTTCCCATATAACTTAGTACTCAGCGTGGTGATGCCATGGTTCTCTAGTTCCCATATAACTTAGTACTCAGCATGGTGATGTCGTAGTTCTCTAGTTCCCATATATACTTAGTGCTCAGCGTAGTGATGTCATGGTTCTCTAGTTCCCATATATACTTAGTGCTCAGCGTAGTGATGTCATGGTTCTCTAGCTCACACATACTCAGTATATTGTAATGATGCAATTGTAATAGGGTATTTAAGGACTGAGAGAACTAGGGACAGGATCAGTCAATCAGAGTGAACAGATTGTGAAGGAGACAATAAAGACTTTAGACCCTGTTCCTGGCCATTCTTGTGGTGACTATCCTGCTGAAACCAAGGCCCGTCTGGAGGTCCTCCAGAAACTAGCTTGGACATTACAAGGCCTAATATGCCTTTTTATATATCTATATATCACATATATATTCACATCTATTGAATATGAAGCAGAGTTTTTAGAAGAGTATTAAAGAAGCCATCTTGTCCAGCTCCCTCATTTAATAGTAAACTGAGACACAGATGGTGTCTGTGGCAGTGGAATTAAAAGAAGTTTGCTCCTTGGAAGGAAAATTATGGCAAATCTGGACTGCATGCTAAAAAGTCATCTTGCCAACAAAGGACTGTGTAGCTTTTCCACTGGCGATGTGTGACTGAGAGCTGGAGTATACGGAAAGCTGAGCACCCCAGAACTGTGGAATTGTGGTCCTGGAGAAGACTTTGGAGAATCCCTTGGACAGCGAGGAGGTCAAAGCAGTCAATATTTAAAGAAAGAAATTAATTCAGGCTATGCCTTGGAAAGACAAATACTGAAACTGAAGCTTAAATACTTTGGCCACCTAATGGGAAGGGAAGACTCCTTGGAAAAGACCCTGAGCTTGGGAAAGATGGAAGGTGAAAGGGAAAGGGGATGGCAGAGGATGAGAGAGAGACTGTTATGGAAGCAATGAACTTGAACTTAGACTCTGGGAGATGGTGGGAGAGAAATGCGTCTAGGACACTGTGGTCCATGGGGTCACAGAGTATCGGACACAACTGAATGAATGATTGCCCCCATCCTCACTGACATCCTGAGAGCTTAAGAGACTTCTCCAGAATCACTCATCTACTGAGTGTTTGAGGTAGGATTTGAATCCAGTCCTCCTGAGTCCAAGATCGCACTATCCATTGTACCACAATGTCAGATCAGTCATTTACCAGCTCCACAGGCTTGGTTTAGAGTCAAAGAGGAACTGAGTAATAACAGTAGTTAATAACTAAGGTTTGCAAACCAATGCTCCCATTTTACAGGGAGGGAAACTGAGCCCCAGTGATATGAAATGACTTGCCCAGTTTCATGCAGTCTGCAAATGGCAGCTCCTGCCTCCAATTCCCGGTTCCTTTCATTGGAATATGTACTTATATATGTCTAGAATTCATATGCTTCTTATTGGCTTCTCTGTGTCCATGTGCTGTTCTAGCTGGGGACAGACTCTGCCAGGCAGCGACTCTTTACTTTTTATCTTTTTTTTTAATCTCTAGAATTGTAAAAATAGCAAGAAATAAACAAATGCTTATTGAACTGTCATTCAGCTTTGCAAATCTTATTGACAGGATTTTCCAGATGAGGAAACTGAGGCAAACTGAAAAGCTAAGAAACTCTTTTGGTACCAGACCCCTTTTGTTGTGCAGTCATTTTGGTCGTGTCTGACTCTCCGTGACTCCATTTTGTGCTTTTCTTGGCAAACACTGGAGTAGTTCACCATTTCCTTCTCCAGATCATTTTACAGATGAAGAAACTGAGGCAAACAGGGTAAAGTGGCTCACCCAGAATCCCACAGCTAGTAAGAGTCTCAGGCCAGATTGAACTAAAAAGATAAGCCTTCCTGGCTCCAGGCCTGGTGTTCTATTCACTTTGGCAACTACCTACAGCGTGACCGGACTGAGCTTCAGCCGGACTTCATCCCCAGTGCTTTAGACATTAGGAAGTACAGACCCCGTAAACATCTGCTGAACTGACATACTTTGCAAGCTTTAATATACCTTACAGGGATTCTTTACTCAGGATCCATGAATTTTTAAAAAAAATTATGAAAATTGTATTTCAACACGATTGGCTTCCTTTGTCATCCAGTGTATTTTAATTTATTAATTTAAAATGTCAATCTGAGAAAGCTCCATAAGCTCTGAGAAAACGGGCAGAACTGGCAAAATGCCCATCGTTGCCCTAAGCCTTTTCTGATTCCCCCAGCCTTTCGTGCCTACTTCCCTTGTCTAATTCCTTTGTCTTACTTTCGTATGTGAAGACATAAATAGCTTTTTGTTGTTGACTCATTTTTGCAGCCATGTCTAACTCTCTGGGACTCCATTTGGGATTTTCTTGGCAGAAATACTGGAGACATTTTCCAGCTCATTTTACAGTTGAGGAAACTGAGGCAAGCCAGGTGAAGTGACTTGTCTAGGGTGTGAGGCCAGATTTGAACTCACATGGATGACTCTTAGTAGACCCAGAGCTCTATGCATTGTGCTACCCAGTTGCCCCATATAAAAATATGTACAATGTGTATACTTAAAAATATGGAAAGTATTTACTTATCAGTGTGTATGGCTATTTTCACCCATTAGAATATAAGCTCTTTGAGGTCAGGGATTGCTTGTCTTTGTATTTCAAACACCCAGGATGTACCTGGCACCTGATAATTTACAAGCGCTTAATAAATGCTTGTTGCACTGAATTGACATGAATTCTTAGTGCGCTAAATGTAAAGCCTGAATAATAGAAAGAATTACCCAAACTACCCATTGAAAGCTTGCCTTTTCAATTTGGAAGCAATTAATCAGTCATCACTTATCGAGAACCTACGGTGTACCAAATACTACGGCAATCGTTGGGGATCGAATCAGGAAGGAGTAACTCGGGTGGTCAGAGTCTCTGGCCAGAATCCTGGTGAAGGCTCATGAAGGCACTTGAACTGCTAGCTTCAGTCTCTTGCTGCTGCCAGTCTGGGTTGATGAAATCACAGGAGAAGGACCTCCCGACACCTCCCTGATGAAATGGCTTCCCCAGAGTAAGGGATGTCACCCAGCTAATCCAGAAGAACCATATACAGACAGTTTTTCTAAAAAGAAAAACCAATTGCAAACCAATGTTCCCATTTTACAGGGAGAGAAACTGAGCCCAATTTCACGCAGTCTGTAAATGGCAGCTCCTACCTCCAATTCCTGGTTCCTTCCATTGGAATATGTACTCATATATGTCTAGTATGGATAGCTTTTGTCTTGAGCTCACCAAATTATTTGTTTTAAAATTTTCTTAGTTATCTGAATCTATTTAACTTTATTATTATTATTAATAATAATAATGCTTAGGTTAAAAAAAAAAACGCCTTGTAATTTGCTCCAGGGGCCTCTAATACCTGTTGTGAAGAATTACCATGACCTACTTTTTAGGAGGGAGAGAGCATTATCATTTCAAAAGTATACAATTATGATCACAGACTTCCATCACTTATTGAGGATAATTTTGGAAATGATAAATACAGAACTTGAGACTTCATCAAGGAATTGAGTTTGTTATTGAATTACCAAACATGATCAAAGAAAACTGTAATGAATATTAAAAGGATTTTATGTGTTTATGATCTGTATATTCTTAGCATTCCCAATCAGAACTTTTAAATAAGTGAATTTAAATTTAAGTGAATTTAAATAAGTGAAGAAACTTTGCCCATCAACATGATGTCCATTAGATAAGTTAGTTTGCTCTTTCTGTGTGCTTGGAGTTTGTCCTTGCAGTAATATTTTCAGGACCACATTTATTTATTTATTTTTCCTTTCTCAATCTTCTTTTTCATTTTCTTTTTAAAAAACTTAATTGTATTTTATTTTTTCCAATTATGGGTAAACTGTAATAAAAATACAATTAAGTTTTCAACATTCATCTTTGTAAGATTTTTGAGCTCCAAAGTTTTCTCTTTCCTCAAACAGAAAACAATCTGATATAGATTGTAAATGTACAATCATGTTAAACATATTTACACGTTACTCATGTTGTGAAAGAAGACTCAGAACTAAAGGGGAAAACCATGAGAAAGAAACAAAAAGGAGTTCAGACTCCAGGTTCTTTCTCGGGATCTGGTTAGCATTTTCCATCATGCTTCATTCAGCATCACTTCACTAAGTCCTTCTGAAACCTGCTCATCATTTCTTCTTCTTCTTCTTCTTCTTCTTCTTCTTCTTCTTCTTCTTCTTCTTCTTCTTCTTCTTCTTCTTCTTCTTCTTCTTCTTCTTCTTCTTCTTCTTCTTCTTCTTCTTCTTCTTCTTCTTCTTCTTCTTCTTCTTCTTCTTCTTCTTCTTCTTCTTCTTCTTCTTCTTCTTCTTCTTCTTCTTCTTCTTCTTCTTCTTCCTCCTCTTCTTCTTCTTCCTCTTCCTCTTCCTCCTCTTCTTCCTCTTCCTCCTCCTCCTCCTCCTCCTCCTCCTTCTTCTTCTTCTTCGTCGTCATCGTCTTCTTTTTTCCTTTTTTTTTTTTTTTCTGGGGCTGGGGTTAAGTGACTTGCCCAGGGTCACCCAGCTAGGAAGTGTTAAGTGTCTGAGACCAGATTTGAACTCAGGTCCTTCTGACTTCAGGGCTGCTGCTTTATCCACCTAGATGCCGTAATTCAGCATTTCTTACAGAACAACTGTATTCCATTACATTTGTATAGTTCAGTGTTCAGCCATTCTCCAATTGATGGCCATCCCCACCATTTCCAATTTTTTGCCACCTCAAAAAGAGCTGCTAAAAATGTTTTTGTGCATGTGGGTCCTTTGCACTCTTTTATGATCTCTTTGGGAAATAAACCTAATAGTAGTGATACTGGATCTAATAGTATGAAGATTTATGGTCCTTTGGACACAATTCCAAATTGCTCTCCAGAAAGGTTGGACCAGTCTACAACTCCACCAACAATGCATTAGTGTTCCAATTTTCTCAGAGGCACATTTTTCCATCTCCTGGAAATGCAATTTTCTCTGCACTAGTTCTCATGTGTTCCCATGTTCTGAGTTATTTGTGCTTGTCATTTCTTAGGGCAGGCTAAGATCTTATTCTGGTCAGACAGCCTGGCTGTTCAGCCACCTCCTAGTCTGAGCAAAAGGTAGAAAGGGCAAATCAGGAGAACAATATGCTGTACTCAGTGGCTAAATGAAGAGAACATTAAATAAGCATGGAACTCTGGGGAACGGTGGTGACCAACCTTGCCCTGGACAACTCCCCCCTCTATTTTGTAGATGCCAGGGATTGTGGGGATGGGGTGTTGCATACACTGTCAGACACACTAACAGCCATGTGTGACAGACTGTCCTTTGTGACCAGAGAGTTTATTTGTAACAGGATGGAGGACACGAACAGAGCTCATTGAAACAGAGGGACACAATTTTCATGCCTGGATGAAATCCTTGGCTCTCCTTTCTGTGACTCAGTTTCACTATCTGTCAAATAGTGACAAACATATCCCGCCATTACTTCAGTAATCACCACGAGAATCAGACGAGAGAAGGCAGCAGAGAGATTTATAAGTCCGGCTTTCCCATCGGAAGAGGCCTTGGAGGATCAACCATGTTTCTCCTCTGGATGCCCAGAGAGTTAAAGGGGCTTTTGGGGGGCGCTCAGGTCCCCGGATTGTGGTGGATTCTCCCAGGCTCCCGGTTGGCTTTTATTGGTCAGTGCCCCTGTTTATCTTGTTGGGTGACATCCCAGGACATCCTCCCTTGGTTCTGTCGCCCTAACCCAGGGGTGCTCCATGGGAAGCCCTCCTGGACGGGAAAGCCCCATTTGTTGTTCAGAAGTTGCCCTCCTGGGAAAAAATAAAATAAGAAACTCTTGGTGCTAAGTGGGCCTGATGAGTTAATGTAAATACACTGACTTTGGGCCTTTTCAAAGAGCCCCGTTATGTAAAGTGTTAAGTTACGACAAGAAAGGATGGATTAGCATGTGGGGAAATAATTGTCTCCAGCTACTGGGGGATGCGGGGCCTTGAAGATGTGTTCTTAGCCACTCTTGTGTCCAGGACCCCCGCCCTCATCATCCTCTCTCCTTCTCCGGCCCTCGCCTTGCACGCACTCAGGCCCTGCTCCTCAGACTCTCCCCGTAGACTTGAGGCCCTCATCCCTCGGCCGGCCTGGTGGGAATCGAGGGGTCCCTGCCGAGCACTTCAAAGGCAGCCCTCTATCCCCCCAAGTCCACTGGGGGAGGGACGGAAGGAGCCCCCCCTCCAAGGCCTAGCGAGTCCGATTTCTCCATCCCAGACAGTAAGCGGGCCGAGGCGTTTTTCTCAGTTAATTAGAAAGCCGAGCCAGTAGGAGCTGGCTGCGTCCTTAGGACCCAGGGCCCAGCTGCCGTCCGCTGGGCTCGTCCCGCTCGCTAGCCAGCCGAGTGCACACCTCCTCCCCTCCGCCCGGCTGCCTTTGATCTCCTCGATATCAAACTCGTGCTGGCCTCGGTAGGACGGGAGGCAGGCAGCGGGCACCCCAGCAGTCAGCGGTGGCGTGCGGCTCAGGGCACGCACCTTATCTCTCTGCTCTCCAGTCCCGCTCCCATCGGCAGCGTGACATCAAGGCCCCGCCGACCAACTGCCGCTTTAATTAGGAGCCTGGAATTATAATATTATGTTAAAGAACAAAGCCGCGCTGCGGAAAAATATGTGCTGCATATCCAACAAAGAGAAATTGGATTATTCAAAATATTCCTGATGAAATGTTACACTTTGCAACTAATTATCAATCTGTTTTATCTCCAGACCAGCTGGGCATTTTTGTGCATGCAAGACCTGCCTCACCAATGATCTTAAGATGTCACCGTCGCGTTTACATCTTTTATTTCAAGATTTAAATAACTAGGAAGGAGCTAATCTAATTCACTGCTGAGAAGAAAGGCCACGGAGTTGAATTCTTTCCAAAGTGATCTTCCACTAATGAACTTCGGGAGCTGTGAGTAATGAAGCTTTGTTCAAATAATGTTTAAGGACGGCTCTCTCGCTCCGTCTCGTTTTTAGAGAGGGACCGGTGTTTAATGCATTTCAAATATCCCCGTTCATCTCCTATGGCTTCCTATAGCCGGCTCCCCCGCCACACAATTCTGGTTCTTCTCGGGAGATTCCAGTAGTCGTGACCAGGGTCACCCTGGGATGAGGCTAGGGCCTGAAGGAGCCACGGGTCTGTCCCTCTTCCGGCCCACCCTTCTGTGCCTGAATGTGTCTTGGTGGTCAGGTGGGTGGAAGGAGGGGAGATGAGAGAAGAAAGCGGCTGAGAGACAGACTGGGGAGGAATGAGAACGGCACCGGGTGGTTCAGGAGGAGTGGGAAGCCACTGAACATTTTAGAGCGAGGGAAGGAGGTGGTCAGGTCCGAGCACTAGGAATGTTCCTCAGCAGTAAAGGAGGGCCAGCGGAGGCAGTGACGGCAGAGGAGGGCTCTGTGCTACTCTAGGAAGACCTGGGCATTGATTCATTCTTCTGCAGATCAGTTGGTAATTTAGCTATAAAAGTAACTAGATTTCATGCTCTTTAACCCAGCAATCCCCCAGGAGGCCAAAGGCAGAAACAGAGAGTGTATGGGCTGAAACTTTCTCAGCCACATCTTTAGGAAAATGGAGAAGCGGAGACAAAGTGGCCGCCAAAAAGTCCCCCAACCTGAGCACACGGTCGGGAGGGAATAGTGTCCCGCATTAATAAGTGATGTCCATGGAGACTTCCAAGAGACGGGACTATTTACGTGCACTCCAAGAGCAGACCCAAAAGACAATGACTATATCAAAGTAAATAAAATAACCTCACAAAGGAGATCTGACTCCCAACAACTGCGAAAACCCAGTAAATACTGTGGAGGGAGAATTAATGGAACTCATTGGATGCAGGGAATGAACAGGACAGTGATGCTGAAGGTGACTGGAGGCTTGGGAAATGGAGAGCAGAAGCTGGGAAACTGGGAGCCACGGAGGGATGCTAGACTCAGGGAGAACCTTATTCTCCGCTCCCACTCCTCCTGTAGAGTAAGCAATATGGAGTCCAAGGGAAAGGGACATTTTCCTGCCCGGTCTTGCTGGATGGGGTGGGAGAGATCATGGCAGAGATCAACGTTTCTGCTTCTTTCTTTTTTCTCCCCAGGACCTGCCGTAGAGTCAGTGTTTGGTTAATGTTTGTTGAGTGAATGAATGAATAAAAGGATGTACTTGGGGTGTTCATTGGTGTTCTAGTGGGACTCTTTCTGAAGACTTTTCCTCTGTCATGTTGCTTCTTTCTAATCATTCCTCTGACAGCCATGTTTGAAGTACTCCGTGTGGAGGATCCATGCTAAGCCCTGGAATAATTCAAAAGCAGCCGAGAGAAAGGTCTAGCCACCCCCAAAGTACAGTTTGCTAGGGCTTTCACGGGAAGCCGAGTGCCCCACAAGCAATGCTTTTGAATTGTGGGCTGGAGAAGACTTTTGAGAGTCACCAGGACAGTAACCAGATCAAATGAGTCAATACTTAAAAAGTTCATTGAGGTTATTCAATAGAAGGTCAAATACCGATGTTGATGATTAAACACTTTGGCTTCATTGGAAATGATATTCGGAGAGATTGAAGGTAAAAGGAAGGGAACAGCAGAAGATGAGATGGATAGAGAGTGTCCCAGAAGCTTGGACGGACTTTGAGAGACAAGGGAGACTAGAAGGGTCCATGGGGCCACAAGGAGTCAGCCATGACCGAGTGACTGAACAACATGGGCAGCAGCAGTTCCGTAACTCTAACATAAGGAAAACGTGAGACAAACAGGGCAATGCAGAGGCTTCTGGGAAGGTTGGGAAGAAATCCAAATTTCCAAGTTTGAGGGAAGGGGAGAAGTAGGGAAGCCTGTGGAGGAGGTAGCATGGAGGTCAGTCTCGAAGGACGGGCAAAGACTGATCCGGCAGCGATACGCGGAGAAGAGAACCTGCTGCGAGGATGGATTTGGATCACTGAGCTTTCTGGGACCCAAGATTAATGACTCGGGGCCCCCAGATACCTTTGCCCGTGAGACCGTCTACAAAGGGAGCTTTCTTTTGCACTGTATCAGTGCAAACTTAAAACATCTGGATGAAATGTGAAAAGTTCCATCCGTCCTCCCCATTCTTGGTCTTCCTGGTGCCAAGTACTTGGCCATATGGACACAGTCTTCTGGTCATGTGCTTTTCTTCTTAGAAGTGGAAAGCCCATGTTTGGAACACTCAGCAATTCCCACCGCTCTTCCGGGATCCTGGGGGAGAATTGTCATAATTGTGCCTGAGATTAATTACCTCGTTTAGCAGTAATCTGAGAAGCTTTGTCCACATTGCTTCGTAGACATCTTCTGGAAGCCCTCTCATATTCTGTAGGGAAATTTGGAGTGTCTTTATTGCCCAACTAGAAAATGAATTTGTCCCTAATTTTGTGAGGGAGGAGGGGTTAACAGGGGCCAATTTTATTCTGAAGGATGTTAAATGCTCCACTTGGAATAGGCCCCTATTCTTATACTTGGTCCTTGGTTCCTTATTCATGGATTCCTTTTTTTTTTTTTTTCAGTAACATCCTCAGGGGGTACATTGCATGCTCTACCTGCTTCCAAACCACCTGAGGAGGGTGAGACATGGGTTTGGGACCTGCCTCTGGGAACATGAAGGGGAACAACAGGGGGCCCTGCTCCCTGACTCAGAGCATCCACGGGTCTTCTCTGCCCCCTTCTCTCTGGTTATCCTGCCACAGGGAAAGGCTTTTCAGGGCCTGCTGAGCTGGAACAGAGTGTGCATGCAGGAGATCTCTTGGGGGCACCTTTTCCTTCCCTGGTAGTAAGTGAAGAGGTGGACAGGACAATGGAGGCCTCGGGCGCGCTCTTATCCGGACCCACCATGAAGCCACGAGCTCATGGCGAGGCTACTGGGCCCCTTCTTTCAAAGCCTTCAAGTTGTCTCCAATACAGTCTCCCTTTATATTTCTCATGGGTCATGGTAGCCCTTGTGTAGCACTTTACAGATACTACCTCATTGGAGCTTCACAACAACCTGGAAAATAGGTACTATTACTATCCCCATTGAGCAAACCGAGGCTGACTGAGGTTCCGTGATTTGCCCACATGGAAACTGGGTGATTTGGAAACTAGTTTGTCAGAGGACAGAGTCGAGGCAGGGTCTCCTGTCTTGGAGGCCAATTCTCTGTTCACTAGCTTAGGCTGAAACCAGGGAATGCCGTGACTGTCCGGAAATAGAATGGGCTGGGCTGGACTCAGGTCATTCAGCAGCTTTTTGTTTGGCAGAACTGCTGCCCAGCAGATCACGGGTGCCCTGTCCATGCCATTTAGTTCCAACAAACATCGGGTGCTGGGTTTGTGAACAAAACGGAGCCCCACGGCTAGCAGAAAATACATGATGGGGAGGACCCAATGGGACGACCCTGGCTGCGGCCCTCCCCGAGCTAAGGGGGCCGGCTCGCACGCTGGAGGAAGAGACAGGATCCAAAAGGATCTTGCCAGGCTAGAACGCCAAGGTGAAATTTAATAGGGAAGTGAAGAGTCTTAAGTTCAAAAATAATCCAATTCATAGGTAAAAGGCAGAGGGGGCCCAAGAACTCTCCAAGTGTCGTCCTGAGGCAGAGGGATTACAATTATGCTGCTTGGCCCCAGACAGCAGAATGAAGAGCCCTGGCCAGGAATGGTCGGAAGCTAATTTTCCGTGTTTCTGGATTCGCCCCAGGTGCGAGACACGAACTCCTGAACTCTAGAAATGTATGTTCTGGAATTGGGCGCCATGGGACTGAAAAGCACCAAAATGGATTTTTATCACATCCCATCCTGGAGGAGGCAGCCGGGCTTGTTTTGGGAAAAGAGAAGCTTTGCTTGAGAACTATGGAGGGAGACCAAAGCCACACATCGCTGCTGGGGCGGGGAGGGGCCAGGTCTCTGTGTCGTGCACAAGATGTTGAGACTGACAGATGTCGGGAAGCATTTCCAAAGTGTGGGATCCATTCCTTCTCCAGGGTCTGGAACTTCCCTCCAGGGAAGCTCCTATAAGAAATCTGAATCTGAGGAGAAGCGTCAGGAGGTGAGATAACCCTGATTTTACTTGTTTCAAGACAAGGCAGGGCTCTGGACCTGGAGCTAGGAAGATCTGAGGTCCAATATGGCCTGAGACATTTACTAGCTGTGTGACCCTGAGCAAGTCACCTAACCCCTTTTGCCTCAGTTTCCTTATCTGTAGACAGGCATAGTAATCCCTCCATGATTGTTTTGAGGATGGCCTCCGAGGCCCCTTTGCTTCTCAAATTCTGTGAGCCTGTGATTAGGGGTGGAGAGAAGGCACAGGGTCGGTTGGTTGCAAATTGGCTTCCCTTCTTTCCTTCCTTGGGAGCCTGCTTTTCCTCGTGATTAATCACAATTGGGATTTTTTGGTAAGCCAGTCTAAAGGCATCCTTTCCCACTTCCATGCTTCCCCTCTGAACAACAGTTCTGTTTCAGCTCACGGGTCGCCCGTCCATTCTTTGTGCACTAAAAAGCTCACCAATCAAGACAGTATATTTGAAAAATACATCATGTTCCCTGAAAATCTAACAAGATAATTTAATTTTAAACATCAAGATAAAGTTCACGTATTTTTTTATGGCTCTTGCTGTCAACAATCTTTCCTAGCGAGAGGACTTGGCTGAACATTCCTGGTCAATCAAAGGTTTTAATCTCGGGAGAACAAGTGGGAGGCAGGGGGGGGGGGGAGAGAAAAGCAGATCGCTGGAAAACGGTCGGCCAAAAGTCCCGATTCTAGGCCGGGCGTCGCAGAGGTGGACTCAAGGTCAGCCCAGTACTAAATGCTATTCCTGACTGCTCCAGCCGTCCCTGGGCACAGCGGTTCACGGGGCTAGTTGATTAGAGCAAATCGAGTTGACGACTTTCGAGATAACTTGTGCTGGGGCACCAAGAGGCTGTTAGAATCATAAAAATATATTTGGAATTTTAGGGGTAGCTGGGGCATATTTCTTCAGATGGTTTAAGAGGCAGAAAACAAGTTCAGCGTCCTGTAAGCTTGTGCCCAATTCAGTTTAAATGCTAAACACTGTGAAATGATCTTAAGCAGAAAGAAATCAATTTCCCAGAAGACTCCCATGGACGATGTAACTTTCATATTTGAACTAAATCTAGGCAGAGTTAAATAATTGAGCTAGCTGCCTTTAAGTGATACAAATATATTTCAAGCCAGAAATTATTCATGGGAGTGGAAGCAGCTTTCCAGTTTGCTCAGGCGGGTTATGCTAAATGCCCGGGCCCGAAACAGCAGGATCGATAGCCAAGGCTCGCTACCCATCGGCCCGTCGTCCACGAAACGAGGGGGATGCAATTGTTGAGGCGAATGGCTGCGAACTGCCTGCCGGGGGGGCAGTTCTCTACCTCCAGACCGAGGAAGTCAAAAGGAACACAGAGCAGAAGGTTAGCTTTGAAACCTTCAGCTGAAACTTTTCACTTTTTTAAAAAAGAAAATCAAGTTGTACCTAGTAGAGACTTATACTTTGGGGTGTAATCCTCTGTATGTTTTCTTCTGGGAATAGAAAAATGTCCATTTTTTGTAATACTTTTTTCAGTTCAGAAAAAACTATCTGTAAAAAAATGAATCTGTGGGCCCAAGCTCACAATTATGTGTTGTTAGACATGCGTCGATAGGTTTTAGACTCACCAGAATTTCATGGGAGGGACCAAGAACCGGCTGACCTCCGGAAGGTGATGACAGAGCTGATCCACACCCCAGTTTTTGGCCGTTAGCCTCTGGGTTTCAGGAAAAACCGGTCATCTGTCAGCGAGCACTTGTTAAGTCTCTCCCACGTCCCAAGCCGGAGCAACGGAAGGACTGGGTTTGGACCTTATTATAGACTCCCCGTGTGCTCCCGCTCTTCCAGGAGCATGACGGTCTCGGGAGATGTCCGTGGCTTCCCAGTGGGAGCGGGTGACGATTCAGTCCACAAACTGACCAAGGACAAAGAAGAGAACTTGAAGTTCAGAAGCTCAGTGACCGGAGCAGCAGCAATGACAAACCAAGCAATCTTTTTGTTTTCCTGTTGGGTTTCTTTCACTGAAAGTCAGCCATAAAAAGAAAGAAGAGCAAGGGGCGGTGAAAGGGGAAATGGATCCCAAATGGCTGCAAGGCATCATGGAGAAATGCATTATTGGAAGTCAGAGGACTTGGGTTCAGATTCCTGTTTGGCTGCCATGAAACTCCAGCAAATCAGTTCCCTTTCTGAGATTCCATTTCTTCATCTGCAAAATGGGTCATGTCTCTAAGGTCCCTTCGGGCCCCCTCAGAAGGGGTCAGGGGTCTTGGAAACTGTTTGTCTGGTTGTGTCTCCCTTCTTGCAATCTGCAGCTATCAGGTGGCATAAAAGGCTGTGACTGTGAGCCTCTATGCCCCCTGCAAGACAGAGTGGCATCTGTGTTTATGCCCAGGAGAAGTCTCAGGCTTGATTGCCTCTGTCTTTGGTGGGCTGCCAGGCACTGGGGGTCTGTGGGGAGCCAAAGTGGTTCGCACACACGTGTGCAGGAGGGTTTGAAGGGCAGAATTAAGGAGCAACCACCACAATCCACATCAAGTCATGGGCATGCATCCGTGGAACTGGATTTTTCCAAATCTGACCCTTGGTGTCCATTTCTGCTGCAATGACTTTCTCGATTTGTTGTAGCATCTGCTCAGTTCTCCTGGTCTCCCTTTAGATGAGAGAGCAGTTGTTATTTGTCCATTCTTCTTCACATCTGTATATTTGCATTGCCAATTTGGAATCCATGGGTTCCCTAATGAAGGCATCGATTACCAGCTGGAAGGGCAATGTGACGAGTACAGATCTGGAGGATGGGATACGCATGAAGGGGGTTTAGAGGCGGGGTGAGATTTTTCATAATTACCGTCCCAGCCTCATTTGAATCCCAATCTTCCAAACTGTTTCCCCTCCTCCCCCCAAGGCTGCCTCGTGTCCCTTTGCTCCTTTCATCCAGGCACATCCAGGGGCTCTCTGACATGGATTTATCTCCTTAAAACAAAGAGAATTCAGTTAATCTCGGTTTGAGACCGATGACATCTTCTCGTCCCTGACACAACTGTATCCCACAAGCATTACTTAGACATCTCCTGTGGGTAAGAGACTGCACCTGGTGCTGGAGTCACGCGATGAAATATAAAAGTCCCGCTCCTCAAGGGGCATGTGATCTCTGACGCTAGGCTGCGGGAGGGACACGGGCACTGGTCAGGACATGCTCTCTGGAATTCTGGACACGTGTGGACCTTGGGCATGTTAACGGGCATTTTTCTTCACTACATCACTTAACTTACAAACTTCATCTTTTAATTAAGACACTTAAGGCAATTTTGAAATTGTTTTCAAATTTTAAAAAAGTCATTGAGCATTCCTTTCAAACTTAAAAACTATACGGACTCACCCGCGGCCAGTCTTTGTGGGATCTGCAGTTTCCTTAGTGTGAGCAGTCCCTCCATCAGTGTAGCTCAGGTCCCAGCATTCCTTGGTAGCCAGCTTTTGCAGCCTGCTGTCATTGGACCCCATTCAGTTCCAGTCAGGGCCTTGGAGAACAGATAGTCCGCCATCTAGCTTGTCCTTGGAATGGGTCTGGCTCCTGGCCTTCTCTGAAGGGGTGGCCCAGATCCAGTGGTCCCTTCCTCCCCCCGGGAAGCACTGAAAGGAGAAATGGAAAGAAGGCACCCGAGCCAATATGGAGCAAAGTTACAAATGCAGCTGGATGGTTTAAGTTGTCTCCATTTTGGTGGGCAAGAAAATCACCCAGACCTAAGCGAAATGGGCATCCGGGGAAGAACGCTTGTCCTGCATCTTCGAAGGCCGGTCTATGAGCTTTGCTGCCTCTGTCAGCTCGGAAAGAGGAGATGACCTGCTTGTGGCTCTTGCCAAGCACTATGGGAGTGAGGACTGTTTGACTCTCACAGCCAGAGGCACCTTGGATAGAGTACTGGGCCTGCGGTCAGGGAGAGCTGAATTCAAATCCAGCCTCATTTCCCATAAATATCTTAGTTTTCCCAACTACAAAATGGGCTTAATAGCACTTGCCTCCTAGGGATGCTGTGAGGATCAGATGAAACAATACCTGTAAAAGACTTGGCAAACTTTAAAGCACTATATACATAGCAAATTATTATTAGTAGCTGTACCAGAATTAATATTAGACCGAGCTGGAGCGCTCTACAACGTGCCACCAAGGTAGCATGGTGGGCCGCCCTCCAAAAGCATGACAAGTCACTCCAAGGAGCAGCCCCTGAGCTGAGCCTCTGACATTTGTGCGCACCATGGTAAATATTGGTCATGGGGGGCCCGAAAGTTTTAATAAATGCCTTTGTGACGGATTTTATTCTAAATTATTTCTTGACATTTCGACTAAAACAAACAGCTCTGGTAATGGATCTGATGGCCGTGCTCTGCATGTTCCCAGGTTTGATAAATCCCCAGCTGAGAGAACCTCCATGAACAAGGGATTCCCCCCAGGCCTGGGAAGAAGATTGCATGTTAAAGAAATTAAGAAGGGGGGAGGCTCGGGCCAGCGGGGGGAGGTCCGGGCAGGGGGCGCCGGCCTGCTTCAATCTTGAACGCTGGGCACGCAGCCCGAGAATGATGGTCTCCTTGGGTTTTGCGTCTTAGACTGGACCACACTAAATAATCTTCATCACAGAAATGACTTTATGGTCGTTCTGTTTTCTAATGGGAATATTGACTCAAGAAAGCTGGGGAGGGCTGGGGAGAAAGAGGGGAAAGGAAGGAATGAGTAAGGCTCTGGAGCGAAGGATGAGTTCATTTTCCCTCTTCTGGATCTGCAGGCCAGCGAGGCCTCTGGGAAGTGGAGAGCCGCGTCCTTCCCTCCGCCCTTCCTTCAAGGCTAGGAGGGTGGGAGGAATGCCCCCTGACTGCCATGGAAATGGGGGAAGCATCTCCTTCCACTCCTTTCTATCAGATCAGCCTCTCCTTTGGGGCAGCAGGGGCTTCTGTTTTTGCCTGTCCCCCCGAGCCCAGCACTGTGCCAGACCCTTGGCAGGTGCTTAATAAATGCCCTGAGACGGAGCCATATCTGACGGCCTCCTCTCCAGCCGCGGCGGTTTCGATACATGAAGATAGTCATGGTGGGAAAAGCAAACTGAGCCCAAGTTAATGCTCTGACAAAAGCCTCTCAGATCACATGGACGCCCGTTCACAAAGAGCATGGGCTGAGCTCATTTGCTTCTGCAGCTACGATCAACGAGCTCATGGAGACACCCGAAGAGTTCAGAGCCACTTCTCCCAGGGGCTCGGGCGCTCTTTTGCCTAAGCCCGATGTTCTTCTGTTCGTTGCCACGTCCTCGGTTAAGTTTATGTTTGGTAGAATACAGGAAGCTTTTTGAGGGCAAGAACTGTTGTCTTATAATCTCCAGTAACTATCAATACTAGAGTAGGTGCTTAATAAATGACTGACATGATTAAAATCAATTTATCGCTTTATTTCCAAACTTTGGATTGTCAAAAATTTACTATGTCAGAAAATGTAATGATTTTATTTAAATCTCTGACTTCATGGCAATAATAATAATAGCTAACTAGTCATATTTACTTATTAATATTTAATTTTTTCCAGTTATATGTAAGATAGTTTTGAACTTTTTTTTTTAAACTTGGACTTCCCTCTCCCATCGAGATGTGTGAAATTATACAAAAATTTCATGTTTGTAAAAGAAAATATACATAATCCCCCCAAAAAAAATCTCTCGAGAAAAAAAAAATTAAAAAAAAAGAATGCTTCAATCTGTATTCAGACAAAGTCAGTTCTTTTTCTGGGTACGGATAGCATTTTTTATCCTAAGTTTTAAAATCTCTGACTTCACTGAGAATAATAATAGCTAACTAGTCATATTTACTTATTTACTTAATATTTAATTTTTTCCAGTTATATGCAAGATAGTTTTGAACTTTTTTTTTTTAAACTTGGACTTCCTTTTCCCATTGAGATGTGTGAAATTATACAAAACATTTCATGTTTGTAAAAGAAAATATACATACCCCCCCAAAAAAAAATCCCTCAAGAAAAAAAAATTAAAAAAAAGAATGCTTTATTCTGTATTCAGACACAGCCAGTTCTTTTTCTGGGTATGGATAGCATTTTTCATCCTAAGTCTTTAAATCTCTGACTTCACTGACAATAATAATAGCTAGTTATCTATTAGTCATATTTACTTAATATTTATTTTTTTTCCAGTTATATGCAATATAATTTTGAACTTTTTAAAAACTTTGACTTCCCTCTCCCATTGAGCAGAGGGATGTGTGAAATTATACAAAACATTTCACGTTTGTGAAAGAAAATATACATAACCCCCCCAAAAAAATCCCTTAAGAAAAAAAAGTAAAAAAAAAAAAGAATGCTTTAATCTGTATTCAGAGACAATCAGTTCTTTTTCTGGGTATGGATAGCATTTTTCATCCTAAGTCTTTAAATCTCTGACGTCACTGACAATAATAATAGCTAACTTCATATTTACTTAACATTTATTTTTTCCAGTTACATGCAAGATAGTTTTGAACTTTTTTTTTAAACGTTAAGTTCCAGATTCTTTTCTTCCCTCCCCCTCTCCCACTGAGAAAAGATGTGTGAAATTATACAAAACATTTCACATTTGTGAAAGAAAATATACATACTCCCCCCAAAAAATCTCTCAAGAAAAAAAAAAGTAAAAAAGAATGCTTCAGTCTGTATTCAGACACATCCAGTTCTTTCTGTGGCTATAGATAGCACTTTTTATCCTAAGTCCTTTAGCATGGTCGTGGATCATTGTAATTGCTGAGAATGGCCACGTCATTTATAGCGCATCATCCCACAACATTGCTATTACTTTATCCGGTACATCAATTGCCTGTTTCTGTAGCACAGTGTTTTACAGATGTTATTTCATTTGATCCTCACAACATCCCTGTGAAGTTAAATTGTAAGTTCCTTGTGGACAGGGACTGTTTTTTGCTTTCTTTTGTATTCTCAGGGCTTAGCATAGTGCCCAGCACATAGTAGTCACTTAATAAATGTTTTTTTTTTTTATCTTTTATTATTTATTTTATTTATAATTTTTTTGACATTATATATGCATGAATAATTTTTTTATAACATTATCCCTTGTATTCATTTTTCCAAATTATCCCCTCCCTCTATTCCCTTCCCCCCCCTCTACTCCCTCCCCTTGATGACAGGCAATCCCATACATATTAAATGTATTACAATATAACCTAGATACAATATATGTGTGTAATACCATTTTCTTGTTGCACAACTTAATAAATGTTTCTTGATGGACTGAGGTAAATTCTATTATTGCCCCCATTTTACAGCAGAGGAAACTGAGGCTGAGAGGGTTAAATACTGCTCCAAGGGCCAACGGGGTACTGACTAAGGTGATATTTGAACTTGTTTTCCTGATTCTAAGTCCAATACTCTATCCACGAGACTGCCTTATTGGTTAAATTTGCCTTGGTTGTTTTATTAATGGAGAGTAAATGAAATTCAGACTTAATTTGCTGTGAGTAGAAACAGAAATGAAAATGAGACACGGGCACGGCGAGCACATCGGACCGATGTGACTCCGGACGTGGTTGGCACTTGTTGGCTTGGGAATATCGCACTTCCTCTGAGGAAAGGGGGCTGATTACCTGTCCTCTGGTGTCTGGCAGCAGGGGCTGTCTGTACATGTGTAGTTCAACTTCTGTTTTTGGGGTCTATCAATGGTCTGTGACAGACTCAAGCAGGAAGATCGGTCTTTGTCGTTGACGGTTTCAGTACATTTGGTGGGGAAGACAAGACTCCTAGGTAGGATGTAGTTAGGATCAGTATAAAATCACGTATGATAAAGTGGTAAAGAAATTATGGGGTAGCCATGATCTAACAGGAAGAAAAAATATGTTTAAGATCTACAAAGATCCCCCCAAAGAGTTCTGCTTCTAGAATATCTGGAGATAGCTTTGCCTGACACCATGCTTTTTACAACTCTCCCTGTGATTTATTTGGCCTCCTGAGCCATCTTTCCCTCTCTCTGATGCTGAGGGGGTCTGGTTAAGGTGAGGGTGATTCCTGGGGAAGCACCCAAAGAGTCCCCTTGTCCCCTGGCCCAGCAGTCCCTCCTGTGGACCAGTGTCCTGACAGCGCTTGCAGAAATAACCTTATGAGGGAGTATTCCTGCTATAGCCTCCAGCCCACATGTATGTCCTGCCCTGGGATAGCTTCTAACCCATAGCTGCACCTCTTCTTGGGATAGCCTCCAGCCCCACAGATGCATCTTTCCTTGGGATAGCCTCCAGCCCACATGTATGTCCTGCCCTGAGATAACCTCTAACCCAAAGCTGCACCTCTTCTTGGGATAGCCTCCAGCCCACATGTATGTCCTGCCCTGGGATAGCCTCTAACCCAAAGCTGCACCTCTTCCTGGCATAGCCTCCAGCCCACAGCTGCATCTTTCCTTGGGCTAGCCTCTAATCTAGCTGTTTCCCTTTCTCCAGCGCACTGAAAGCTGATTTGGGTCTGTGTGCTCTAATACCGAGTCTGGTCTAATTGAGGCTCTAGGCTGCTCACAATTGACTAGCCCTAGTTACACATCCTCCCTTTCCCTCCTTAAGCATGGAGATAATAGTCTTCACTCTTCTGGTCTCCTGCACAGACTTGCACACCTCTTTTTGGGAAGCACATTCAGGGGTACTTCCGGAGGGGGCCTTTCCTCCCTGTGGATGGCTCAGATTTCCTCCCGCTGTCTCTTCTCTCTACCTATTTATGTACATGTTGCTTTCCCTAATGAAGGTCTCTGAGGGTAAGGGCTGTCCATCATTTATTTTTATTTGTTATTTTATGCGCTGAGCACATAGTAGGCATTTAAGAGATGTTTGTGAATTGATCAATACACTGATGTCCAGAGGGGAAGGGATGACAAAGGCTCATGCCGTATGAAGACCAGCTGGAGAAACTGAGAGTGTTTTTCCTCGAGGAGAGAAGACCGGGGAGAGGTGGGAATCTTATATTTGAAGGACCTCATGAGGGAAGGGAGACCAAAAACCTCTGCTTCTCTCCAGAGGGCAAGAAAGTGGGTACGGAGGAGTCTTCAAAGCTGCAGGTTTAGGATGAATATGTGCCGAACCTCCCCTGTCATTATCCCAATGATGGGTTCCCCGAGGAGCGATGGCTCCCACCACATGGGCAGGTCTTTGGGAAAAGGCCACATGGCCCTGGTCTGCCATGTTGTACGGGCTTTTAAATTCGGTTTTCCATTATTTCTGGGGTTTAAAATCCCTTCCAACTCTGAAATTCTGTCCTTCAGCTTCCTCAAATTCCCCAGATGAACTCTGCCCTCACTGACCCACATGATGCAATTAATAGCATTGGAGTTCACATGCGGCCCCATCTCCACTGGCCTGTTCCAGTTCCTGCATCTGTCCTTCATTGGTTCCTCGAAAATGTCACATGTAGAGCCCAATGCCGGCCCTTGTTTCCAGGAAGGAGTTATTCAAGCTGACCCACGTCCCTCAGGGTACCCCATCTCCTTGCTCAGGAAGGGCAGGAAAAGAGTAGCTAGTGCAAGAGTCAGTTGCTTCCAAACCTTTGTTCTCCCAGTTGCTTTGCCGCCTTTGTTTTCCTGGCTAACTGTAGAGGGTTACAAAGAGAGTGCTTTTCTTTTTTATTAAAGTTTTTAATTTACAAGATATCTGCATGGGTAATTTTACAACATTGACAATTGCTAAACCTTTTGTTCCAACTTTTCCCCTCCTTCTCCCACTCCCTCCCCCAGATGGCAGGTTAACCAATACCTGTTCAATATGTTAGAGTATAAATTAAATACAATATATGTATACTTGTCCAAACAGTTATTTTGCTACACAAAAAGAACCGGACTTTGAAATAGTGTACCATTAGCCTGATGAAGGAAATCCAAAATGCAGATGGACAAAAATAGAGGGTTTGGAAATTCTGTGTAGTGGTTCATAGTCATCTCCCAGAGTTCTTTCACTGGGTGTAGCTGGTTCAGTTCTTTACTGCTCTGTTGGAACTGATTTGGTTCATCTCATTGTTGAAGAGGCCACGTCCATCAGAATTGATCATCATATAGTATTGTTGTTGATATATATAAAGATCTCCTGGTCCTGCTCACTTCACTCAGCATCAGTTCCTGTCAGTCTCTCCAGGCCTTTCTGAATCATCCTGCTCCTCATTTCTTACAGAACAATAATGTTCCATAACATTCATGTACCACAACTTATTCAGCCATTCTCCAGTGGATGGGCAACCAACAGTTTCCAGTTCCTTACCTCCATAAAAATGGCTGCCACAAACATTCTTGCACATACAGGGCCCTTTCCCTCCTTTAAAATAAGAGGGTGGTTTTTTACCCAGGTACCTTCTAAGTTAGAATGCGGAGACAACTTCACATTCCTGTGGTGTCCGAAACAAACAAACAAACAAACAAACAAACAAACAAACAAACAACAACAACAAAAAAACCCAAATCAAGTCCAGAATAACCGGCTCAGATGTACTGTAGAGTGGTAAGTGCCGGCCTCCCGGAGCAGAGGCTTTTGTCTCAGCCCTTAGCCTGATGTTCCCTCTCGGCCTCCTGGACGTAGGGAGGTTGGACACTGTCCATTGCTCAGGAGGCCAAATGACCCAAAGGGAGGGCATCACAAGTGCAGTGTCCGGTCCCGGGATCCCGAGAGTTGAGGGATGACTCGCTCTCTCTGTTTGGACACCACAGTTCTCAGGTGGGTGAGAGCCCTGGCTGCTGCTGTGCCCTCCCGGAAGGCTTTGTGGGCGGTCCTAACCCTTCAGTAATGGCGCGGCTCAGGGCTGGCTTCAGTTGGTATTACGCGTGTGCTTCCTAATGATCACAAAGAACAGGGACAGGGTGGCCTGCCCTAAGCCAGGTGGGGTTAATGAGGAGAAGGAAAGGGTTCATCCCCAAGAAAACAGGGCGGCAGAGCTGGTGTGCACATGCAGATGGCGGCCGCGCCCTCCCCGGCTGTGGGGTTCTCCCAGTGAGGTTCAGGTGCCTTGCTATTTCCTGCCAGGGCTTTTCCTGCTCTCATTTTTCCTCTTCCTTTTCTCTTTATATTTCCAGTCTCCCTTGCGAATAGTGCTTGGCAGGTTCCCGGGGACAGCAAGTTCTAGGAGATAAAATTTGGAGTTTCTGGCGCCTTTAAGCTGGAAATGCCTTTCCTCGGGTCTCTGAGATTCACCTTTGCCTTCAGTGATGAGTTAATTACCGAATTAGAATTATTCTCTTTCATATTTACATATTAACTGAAGGCCATCCAAATCACTGAGCCTCAAAGGGGACCCAGCCTATGAAGATTTTCTGGATGCTTCCTCCCCTGGGCCGGTAACAACCTTTCCTTTCAGCCCTCCCTCCTATGGCTTTCTATTCTGTAGTTTCTTAAAGATTGTATGGGATAATATTGTGAATTAAAGTTAGAGGTGCAACTAAGATGGGGTTAATAGAGCTTTGTTTCAGGGCACTAATAGTTAGAGGGAGTAGCCTCGTGGGCATTTAGCAAGTGAGTAACTGACCCTCGGCTCTAGTAGGAATAAAGAAAGCTACTACTGCAGGACGTGTTGGCAGTGCCATCCTCGATGTGTTTTCTCCAGTGCATTCCCCCATGCCAGCCTTGCCAGCCCAGAAGTGTTTGCCAGTACGTTCCATGGCACTTGTTTTAGGCACATTTAGTACCATGATCTTTTTTTTTTTCCCCTGAGGCTGGGGTTAAGTGACTTGTCCAGGGTCACACAGCTAGGATGTGTTAAGTGTCTGAGACCAGATTTGAACTCGGGTCCTCCTGAATTCAAGGCTGGTGCTCTGTCCACTGCGCCACCTAGCTGCCCCTAGTGCCATGATCTTGGATGTAAATGTGACTAGTTAGGGCTTCAGTTAGTGGAATCTGGGGCCGATTTCTCTTAGTTTCGCTGGAGAAGGGTCACATCTTAACCAAACCTCTTATGTCCTGTACTTCCTTCATGTTCATGGGATGAATTGATTAATTACTAGGATAATGGATTTCTGAGGTCCCGCCAGCTCTGAACTGCATCCCCTTTGAGCCCCCAAATGCCAGGTAGGGGGGAGCTAGTACCGCTTGTTATTTTAAATGGCTTCACCAAGCTCTTGTCCTCAAGGAGCTTCCCTTACCCAGGGGAAGGACAAGGCCTAAAGGGAGACCAAAAATCAGGAGGGGGGAAGGAATATAGAAATTCAGTCAGAGCCAGGAGAGGAATGAACACCTGATGGGCTCAGCCCTTCCCCCAAATGGAGGCCCCCACAGAACGGTCCAGTGGGAGAAGGGGCTGCAGGGGTCAAGGGAAGGCAGAAGGTGCAATGGGGAGGTGGGAGGAGGGGAGTCCAGAGAGGAGAAGCAGGGAAAATGGAGAACCAAAGGGAAAAGCCGGATAGTCCCCACTCTCAACAGGCTTCCATTTTAATAGGGGAGGTGGTACGTGGGGGTGCTTGCCAATTACAGTGGCCTGGGGGCCCGGGCAATGGCAGGCCCATCCTTTGTCATCCCTACTGGTGATGACCACATCGCTGTCCAGTGCTGAGCCACTGACCGGGCCAATGACTGGTGACAAGAACTGGTCCTACTCCCTCCCCTCAGTCTCAGGTTTCTCACCCATCATGGTAGTGATCGTCCCTTTTGTAACTGTCTGTTTTGTTGTGAGACCCAGAGAGAGCCACTTGTAAAGCACTTTGCGAACCTTCAAGCACTTAGAAGGGCAACTGTTATTGTGAGAAAGGAGTAGAGAGTGGGCTTCCTGGGGGCAGGGGCCGCGCAGCCTGGATGTTGTTGAAGCTGAAGTTGAGCTTGTTGATGGTGAGTCTGATGTCAGCCAGGGCCTGATTCAGACACTTAATAAATGGTTTTTGATGATGGCGATGGTGCCCTGAGTTCTTTCTGAGATTTCAATGCCACAGTTTCTTTGAAAGATCATTCCTTTTCTCAAGGCCCAAACTTTTTTTTAAATTATTTTTAAAAGGTTTTTATTTTCAAAACATTTGCATAGTTTTTAACATTCATCCCTGAAAAACCTTCCATTCCCAAATTTCCCCCTTCCCTTTGCCCTCCCACCTCCCCTAGACAGCAAGTAATCCAATATGTTAAACATAAGCAATTCTTCTATAGCAAACAATAATAAAAAAGTAAAAATACTACATTGTGGTCCACACTCAGTTCCCACAGGCCTCTCTCTGGATGCAGATGGCTCTCCATCATAAGACCATTGGAACTGGTCTGAATCATCTCATTGTTGGAAAGAGTCACATTCATCAGAATTGATCATTGCATGATCTTGTTGTTGCCGTGTATAATGATCTGATTCTGCTCACTTCATTCAGCATCAGTTCATGTCAATCACTCCAGGTCTCTCTGAAATCATCCTACTGGTCGTTTCTTATAGAACAATAATATTACATAATATTCATAACCAGAACTTATTCAGCCATTCTCCCATTGAAGAGCATCCACTCAGTTTCCAGTTTCTTGCCACTATAAAAAGGGCTGCCACAAACATTTTTGCACATGTGGGTCCTTTTCTATTTTTATGATCTTTTTGGGATACAGGCTCAGTAGTAGCACTGCTGGATCAAAGGGGATGCATAGTTTGATAGCTCTTTGGACACAGTTCCAGATGCTCTCCAGAATGGTGGGATCAGTTCACAACTCCACCAACAATGTATTAGTGTTCCCGTTTTCCCACATCCCCTCAATATTTATCATTATCTTCTCCTGTCATCCTAGCCAATCTGAGAGGTGTGTAATGGTATCTCAAAGCTGTCTTAATTTGCACTTTTCTGACCAATAGTGATTTAGAACATTTTTTCATATGATCAGAAATGGTTTTAATTTCTACTTTTGAAAATTGCTTGTATGTAACCTTTGGCCAATTATCAGTTGGAGAACGGCTTCTTAAATCCTTGTTTGATAACGTGCTTTAGAACCCAGATAACCCTGGTGCTCAGCACAATTCCTAACACATGGCTCTTAACAAATGCTTGTTCATGAGCTGGTTGTCACACATCGGTAAACACACATACACACATGCTTGTGTACACATGCACCACTGTCACAGGGGAGGCCTTTTAAACCACAGTGGGAGCCCAAAGCTGTCCTTGTACTGGATAGCAAGGAGCAGGGTCCTGCCATATTCCAGGTGGATAGGATAGAAACACAACCGATGAGGAGAACCTGGGGAATTTTTGGCAGCCCAGAATTGTTCATATTCTTTCATTACTGGGTCCATCAATTAGGTAGTTTGTTTGTTTCTTTTTCTTTTTTTTTGTAGAGGATGAAGGAAAGTTGATCCAGACCCACTTCTCCAGTCCACTTCCACTGGGACTGGTTAAGCTTTGCCTAGGGCTCAGCAGCTCCTCTCTCAAGTCCTAAACCCCCTTTGGCAGTGGATGGGAGGAGGACCATCCACAGCTCCTCAGTCTTCCTGTTGTCCCCTCCTTTAGAGAAGGATGAGAACATCACTCACGTGATAACATCAAGATAAGTGGTACTTACAAGATCAAGTTCATTTGTTTGAGTGTAAATTGATGTTTAAGGAGGAGAATGGAGGCCCTACAGAGTAGAGGGCAGGGGGCACAGGGGACTGGGAAGTTGCTTCCTATTGGTGTTGTAGGGGAGACACTGGAAAGCTACTTTAAGGGGAATACTACTCGAGTCCTTGAAAGTAATTTGTGTTATGGAATATTATTGTTCTGTAAGAAATGACCAGCAGGAGGAATACAGAGAGGGTTGGAGAGACTTACATCAACTGATGCTGAGTGAAACGAGCAGAACCAGGAGATCATTATACACTTCAACAATGATACTGTACGAGGATGTATGCTGATGGAAGTGGAAATCTTCAACATAGAGAAGAGCTAATCCAGTTCCAATGGATCAGTGATGGACAGAATCAGCTACACTCAGAAAAGGAACACTGGGAAATGAGTGTAAACTGTGAGCATTGTTTTTTATTGCTTTGTTTTATTTTTCTTCCCAGATTATTTTTAGCTTCCGAATCCAATTCTTCCTTTGCAACAACAACAACAAAATGCAGTTCTGCACATATATGTTGTACCAAGCATATACTATAAGATATTTAATATGTATGGGAATGCCCGCCATCTAGGGGAGGGGGTGGAGGGAAGGAGGGAAAAATTCGGAACAGAAGGGAGTGCAAGGGATAATGTTGGAAAAAAAAAATTACCTCTGCATATGTACTGTCAAAGAAAATGTTATAATTATAAAAATTAATTAAAAAAAAAAAGAAAGTAATTTGTGTTTTTAGACAGGAAAAAGAATTCCTTTCAGAGTGAACCACACAGGACCAAAGGTGGAAGGGCAGCTCTCCATGCAGCGCCCTCTGCTTTTATACCCATTTACCAAGATCCCCATTACCCACAACCAGAAATTAACCATAAAAGAATTAGGAATAAATCTATGAACTTCAGCTCTTCCAGTGAAGATTTGCTCATGTAGAAGTGAACCCAGGCTCTCTGGACCAGCCAATGGAAACTCTAATCAGCCACGAAATGGAGTCTGGTTTAGCAGCAGCCCAACTTAACTGAGATACCTACCACTGGAAGGCTGGCCATTGCAGGATTCATTTGTTTTCAGCCACGGTGACTCACAAAGGCTGGCTCTGAAGGTGGGGAAAAAGTGTCTGGGACTTTGGCTGAGGGAGGATGCACAGGGCCAAAGTTAGCATTAAGGGACAACTGGCAAGTAGAGCCCAATAAAAGCACTGAATTTGGTATCAAAGGATCTGGGTTCAGTTCTTATTTTGTTTGTTTGTTTTTTGTGGTTTTCCTGAGGCTGGGGTTAAGTGACTTGCCCAGGGTCACACAGCTAGGAAGTGTTAAGTGTCTGAGACCAGATTTGAACTCTGGTCCTCCTGAATTCAGGGCTGGTGCTCTATCCACTGCGCCACCTAGCTGCCCCCCAGTTCTTATTTTGTATGCAATAAAATGCTGGTATAATACAACTCAGCAAAAATTAAGAGCCTACTATGCTCTTGGCTCTGGATTCACTGGGGATTCAAGAAACACAATCCCACCAGGGCTTGATCTCAAAGATCTCATGTGGTACAGCAGCAGAAAAATGTATCTATCATCATCGTTACCATCACAACCACCAGCATTATTTCTTCTTGTTCTTGTTCTCGTTCTCATTCTCCTTCTCCTTTTCGTTCTCCTTCTCCTTCTCCTTCTCCTTCTCCTTCTCCTTCTCCTGTTTTCTCAACTGTACAGCCAATATCTTCAGGGTTTTCCAAGTCCTTTGTAGCTCTAGAACCTGTGATCTTTGATGGAAGAAGTCTTAGTAGCATCCCATTTGGATATCAAAGGCCAAAGGTCAGTTGTAGAGAAGCCTTCCCCAGGAGTGCTTCTTTATGTCTTTACTAACAGTTATTCTTCAGCCTTTCCAATATTCAGTTATGGGCAGAGGATCAGGATCCCCTTTGTCACAAGAAGCCTCCCCTTCTAGGAGATTTACTGCTTTCCTCAGGAAGACCACCAAGGCCTTATATAATATACACTATTAAACATGTGGCCAGGTATAATATACAAAAGACTCTGGGGAAGTAACTCAGAAGAGCACATCTGGCCCTTTTCTTGGCCCTGAACCGCTGCCCCCTCTTCTGTTTGCTTTCCTGATGGTCGGTATATCTGAATAAGGGAAGACTCCCTTGGAAGCCCATATTGGATAGAGCCCCTTTACAAGCCTCAAAGACAGCCTGAAATACCGTCCTCCCCAACTCTGCGTCCCAAATTCCCTGGCTTCCTTCCAGATTTAACTGGGTCCTGGGTTAGCGCCTTTCCTTTAGATCCCCCTCCATTGTGTATATCCCACATTTATTTGTGTGCTTCCTACACTGTCCCTTGTAGCTCTTTAGGCCTTTCCTTATATCCCCAGTGTTTAAACCAATGCCCGCCTCATGGCAAATGTTTAATAAATGCATGGTGATGGGCCCCCTGATCAGCCTGGGCTGCTTCTCGTGTTCCCGGAGAGCTCAAACTGACCAGAGGCGGAAAGGGCTGTGGCCAGACTTAGGAATCCACTGGCAGGAGTAACGAGGTCTTTTCTCCTTAACAGCCGCAGCTAAACCGTCCCTCCCCACAAAGCTCAGGTGATGGCTTCCAATTCAGGGCACTGATTTCCTGCATCTCTGCTGGGTCTCCCTAATTGCAGAGCTAGCACCGAGGATGCTTGGTTCCCTGGTGAAAGAAATAGAAGGCTTGTGAAATTCAAATAATTCTGTGAAATGCAAACACAATTTCATTATTTTCGGTCACCAGTGACCTCTAATCAGTGTGTGGGACAGAACTATAGATGTGTACTGCAGGATACAACGCTACAAATCCTCTGATCTAACATGGATTTACAGAAAGAGGAAACTGAGGCTGGTCAGAAAGGGACTTGCCCAAATAGTGAGAGAGAAAACATTCGTGTGCTTCTGATCAAAAGGCAATTGTCACACTTGTACGCTCTTCTCTTCCCTTGTTCCACTTCTGCTGGACTTGGGTTTTCTACATATTTTATCCTTTCCAAAAATGAGTCTTAAAGCCATTTGCTGCATGGGAACAACTGCCTTCCTCCTGCTTTGCGCCATGTGAACACCCCGTGTGCCGAGCACTCCGTCGAGCGTTAGCTCTGTCTCTGCTTGCCCGACCCGTGGAGCATTTCCTCTGGCTCAGCTCTGGGGCTGCCCTCTCCAGGAAGACATCTGGGCTCTGAAGGTCTCTGACAGGCAGGCAAAGGAGGGCGATTAACCGTTGGGAAGCAGGAAGCCTCCATGTGCGCGCTCTCTCTCCAAAAGGTCTGTCCCAGTACCTCCGGGGAGGCGATGGCCAATTAGTCACTTCAGTGGGAAAGAGCCGAATGTCTCCATCCGAGTGGAGCTTTAGTCGCTTGTCTGGGCCGGCCCAGGAATTCTAGGAAGTGCCATGCTAGATGTGCCCTTTTAAGTTGCCAATTAGCTCCCTCTTCTTTCAGATCTTCTCTCTGTTTTGGCTTGGCTGAGTTCGCCCGGCTTTCTCCAACTGATGCTTAGCGATTCTCATCGACTGTAGAGACACCTGCTGGGATGTGGTCAACTCATCAGAACAGGCCTACTCATTGCAAGCCTTCCACCGCTCCCACACAGTTGCAATTCCTTATCCAAAGGCGGCTCTCCAGGAAAGTTCTGAAAGAGAGCCTTGTTAGCGGCTTTTTGATGTTGAAAATGTTTTGTTTTGCAAGTCGCTTGAAAAGCAGGCCAGTGTGTTTGGAAAGAACAGGGCTGGCCTAGGCAAAATCACAAAGAAGGCAAAATTTCATTTTCAAGCCTGTCCTCTTTCCTTTTTTCACTCTCTTCCTATTCTGTACTACTGAGACACTTCTTCCATCCCCTTCACACTGGCTCCTGCAAGGCCTTAATGAGTGATGATGGCTTAATTTGTCCCCTTTCCCAGATCTGGCTCCGCTTAAAGCGGGAGTCCAAGAGAAAGAACTAATTAATGAAGGATCGCCGGAAGGGACTTTGGAGGTCGTAGGATCATGGACGCAGGATTGTCATTAAGTCCGACTCTTCATTTACCAGACCAGGAAACCAAACTCCAGAGAAGGGAAGTGGTTTAATGCAAAGTTATAAGCTAGTCAGCCTAGGTGAGATTCACACCCAGGTCTCCCCAACTTGCTGCCCTCATTTCGAGGCTCAGGGAGGTTAAGTGAACAAGAAATTAAGAGGTGAAGCATTTTTTTCACCTTTTTGTTGACTTCCCCATCACATCAGCAGATGATCCCTAAGATCAAGAAGCTGCAAAGAGGGGAGCCCTGGTACTCCTCTGCCAGTCCTCTGGGGGTGATCTGTTTTATTTTGCTAGTAAGAGTCTGACTCTCTCATCTCTTCAGAGGGATAGCCTGAGTGTCTGGAGGCTTCCAGGGAAGGGGAGCAGCTTTCTGCTGTGGAAATGAGGATATGCAATGTTATTATTAGACACTTTAAGGATTACAAAGCACTGTATATAGGTTTTACCTCATTAGATCCTTATAGGCACTGTTATCCCCATTCGACTGATGAGGAAACTGAGGCAGACCCCGTTTATAAGTGTCTGAGGCAGCAGTTGAACTCGTCTGACTCCAAGTCTGAGGTTCTGTCCATGGTACCATCTAATTGTCTGCGACTGCCACATTCTGGGACCTGAGATGGCAGTGCCTCTTGGTCAGTTTTCTCAAATGTAAATTGAAGAAGGTTGGCCCAGATTTGAGATGGCCTTGAATGTCTTTATCAGCTGGAATACATGATCCTGCCCCTGCTTTGGGGAAACCTCTTTTGGAAAATCTGAATTCACAGAGACAAGCCTAGGGATGATCAGCCATGCTAAAAACAGTGGTGCTCTTTATTTACAAAGGGCTTGCCATCTCCATTCAGTTCTCCTTATTCAATTCGGGCTTTTTTCAGTTGTCTCTAACTCTTTGTAATCCCATCTGGGGTTTTCTTGGAAAAGATATTGGAGTGATTTGCCATTTTATTCTCCATCTCATTTTACAGATGAGGAAACTGAGGCAAATAGCATTAAGTGCCTTGCCCAGATCACACAGATTATAAGTATCCGAGGTCAGATTTGAACGCATGAAGACGAATCTTCCTGACTGCAAGCTGGGCACTGCACTATCCACTGCCCCCTCCAGCTGCCCTATACTTGTTTCCAGAGTCCTTTTCCCAACACAGAGGCCTGATTGTGTTACCCCCCATTCAAAAAAGATCAGCAACTTCATGGTTATTATGGAAAAACAAAACAAAACAAACCAACAACATCCAAACTCCTGAGCTTGGCTATAAGACCGTCCAAAACTCAAAGCCAATCCACCTTGTAGTCTGATCCCCCACTTCCTATTTTTTTTCTGTCCCAGCCAAGCTGGTTCATTTAGCAGGTCCCTGAATATCTTTGGGAGGATTCGTCTCATCTTACAAGCTGAAATCTTCTTCCTCTTTCAAGGGTCTGACTTAAATGCCGCCCCTCCCAGAGGTCTTTCTCAAACTTGCCAGACAGGGGTGATCTGTCCCTGCTCAGGACTCTGGGTATTATGTCGCTTTGGATCCCTGTGTTTGTAGAGCTTAAAGTCTAGGAAGACATCTTTGTATAATCTCAGCAGCCAGCATGTGCCAGTACCCAGCTCAGCCATACTTGGGGGTTTCATCAGATGACTCCAGAGATTTTTCAGGAGCAAAATTAGCCATTCACACAGAGGATGAGATTTATAGTAAGATCTAGTTTGGAAGATCTGGCAAGGGCATATCTTTCCAAGGGCACCGTCTAGGCCCCTTAGAGCAAGAGGCACTCTGACATCCAGCTTTTAGACTACTTTCCTTCTTCTTATAGCATATTTTCTAGGATTTGAGGGTCTGTAGGCTTAGCCTGACTGTTAAAATTAACAGATTTTGGCGCATGATTTTCAGAGACAGAATCCAGAGGGAAGATAGAGGTTCTTATATTCTGCACAATGATCCTTAGGCTGGATGCAGAACCAATCCCTGTGCTGACCATGGGAGCTAAGTTTCCTTCAGACTGTTGAGAGGATGCTGTGAATGATGGTGATGATGATCACTGCAGAATCACTGTCTCAAGCTTTCTTTCTCCCTGTCTCAGCTTCGGTCTCTATCTTTGTATCTATTCCAACCTTTCTGAATCTCTCTCTCAGTTTTTGTCTCTCATCATCCTTCTCCCTCTTTCATTCTTTGTTTTCCTCCTCCCTCATTCTGCCTTCCTTTTTGTCATACCTTTTCTCTCTCTCTCTCTCTCTCTCTCTCTCTCTCTCTCTCTCTCTCTCTCTGTCTCTCTCTCTCTCTCTCTCTCTCTCTCTCTCTCTCTCTCTCTCTCTCTCTCTCTCTCTCTCTCTCTCTCTGTCTGTCTCTTTTTCTACCAGATTCTCGTCTCTCTTTCCTTTGTGTCTTGACACTCTTCAGGATTCCCTCCCCTCCTCGGGAGAAAAAAGATGGACAAAGGAAGAGACTTTCTGGAGAAAAGAGACTCATAATATACAAGGCAATTACCTACCAGTCCTGTGGGACTCTGACATCCTGGAGCTTAGTCCAAGGAAGGCAGTGTTGCCTTATCATTATGGGCTCCTGAAGCTGTGCTGGACAGCTCCCTTCAAGGGCAGCTGGCCAGTTATCCTTTGCTGTTTGTTGTACTTAATAGTGAACATTATTTTTTTCGGTTCTCTGTTCTTAATCCAGATACCAAGTTAGTTGAAATTTTAATATTTTCTCTTTCAATCACTTCCAAGTAAATGAAGTCATCACTGCTGTTGTTGGTTTAATTTTAGGCCCTGAGGTCTATATGTCCACACACATATGCATATACGCACGCATATGTGGCCACCAGGATGTCGGATCTCTTGGAGGTTTATTAGTGCAGGTTCCACGCTGAAAGTCCTTTGACTCACATGGCATAAAGGTGACATCACGAGCAGAAGAAAGGCTGCTTATTTCCAAGTTAGGGGCTGAGGCTCTTGGTTAGGATTCTGTTCTGGCAGAGCCAAGGACTCACATGGCCCTCCGAACAACACTGCCTGTGGCTGATACACGATTAATCACTCATTAGGTTACGGGATTTGTACTCTGAGAAATCCTAGACTCTTGTAAGACAGCACAAGATGAGCGGAATTCACAGGAGTGTGATTAAAGCAGCATGTCATTAGGACCCAGGATGGGGCAAGTCTGGCCTGATTTCTCTCTTTAGTGTCCCTGAATAAATTGTGCGCTTAAAGTCTGTTTTTGCACTTCACAAATGAAGCCAGCTCTTACCACAGTCATTGACTCCAAGGCTGGACCCTTGGGGACAGTACCTGCAACTGATTTTCTACCCTCGTTGCTCCCCTCCTCTCTTTGATGTAGCATAGCCCTGGGAGATTCCCTCCCCTCTGCTTCCCTCCCGCCCTCCCCAGTGCTCACAGAAACAGGAACAATCCTTGGGTTTGTGGCAGGCTTGAACCATCCACGTTGCGAATGTCCGAATAGTGCAGGAGGCCGTGGACACACCGTGAGGGCTTACTAAATGCTTCTTCGTTCATTCTTCCTCTGAGCATCCCGAGGTTCACATGGCACTCCATGTACAATGCCTAATTTGATATTCATGACACCCCCATGAAGCTCACTGGTGATACTATGCTCATTTTATGGATGAGGAAACCAAGTTTTACAGAAAGGAGCGCTTGGCCCAGAATCTCAGAGCTACGAGGTATTACGGGTGGGATTTGAGCATGTTCTTCCTTGACTCGAGCCCAGGGCTCTGGCCACTATAGACACCTGCTGATTTTCATCCATATGTGCAGGAAGGTTAGAGATCCCCCTTATGGTGCATTTCAAAATGGAAATTAAAAATAATTCTAAAAAATGCTAGCAATGGGAAGAATCTTGTGTGTTTCTTGTAGGGGCCTGAAATGTAGGTCCGGTGTTAGAAAAACCTGGCTTTGAATCCCACCTTGGACACTTATCCCATCTTGGAACCTCAGTTTCCTAATTCATAAGATGGGGATAATAATACTTTGGGTTGTTATGAAATCACATGAGGTAATTTATATAAAGTGTTTTGCATTAGCTATAAGATGGTTTGTGTTTTTTTGTTGTTGTTGTTTTTTTTTTTAACAAATAGACTTGCTTATGTATTCAGATGTCACAGTGGGAAGATGGGAATCTGGAGTCTTGGAATCCTCAGGTTTTGAAGAGACCATTGAGTCTAGTCTGGAGATATCTATAATCTTGGGGGAGAAGAGAAGGTTCATAAGACAATTGTCCTCATTTATCTGGAGGACTGTCATGGAGGAAGAATTAATCTTGTTCTGTTTGGTCTCAGCTGGGGAGAGGGGAGCAGGGAGAGATGGGGGCAGAAGTAGGAGCAACGAGTCGGTGCCGAGAAGAAGCCAATTTGGGCTCAAAGTTAGGGAACGCTCTCTCCTAGTTACAACTGAGCCAGAGATGGAACGAGCTGAGCTTCCTCCAGAGCTGCTGGCTTCCTCTTCCTCTGACTATGAGTGGAGGCCAAATGAGGCTGGAATGAGGCTGGATCCACAATAGTGAGCATTATTTCCCATATGAACCAAACTAGAGGCTACTGGGGTCACTCCCAACTCTCAAATTCTAGAAGCTTGTGATTCTTCAGGTATTATGTACATACTTCCTTTAAACCTCAAGTTTTCCCCTAATAAACTCTGGGATTTTGGGTTTCTTCTCTCCCTTGCTCAGCCCCACATCTCTATCAATACAATGAGAAAGTTGGAATAGTTGACTGGGATACATGATCTCTATTGTTCTTTCCTGTGTTAAATGCGGTGAATCTTCAAAATAGATATTATCATTATTCAAAGTCGCTTTGATATGCATTTCAGTGTCAGGCTCCTGTTCTTGGGAACCTCCTCACTGGTGGATAATCTTTGTTATTCAATGATAGGTCTGACACTTGGAACCAGCCCAAAGTCATTAGGAGCTGAATCTCTTGAATGATCTGTGTGACCAAGCTGGGTAATACTGTTTTTGTTCTATGATGACACAGATTTTCTTTCATGGAATGGGAGTATCTCCGAGGGTATTGTGTGATTTCTGTCTGTATTCCAAGGGCCTGAGGGTAGTGTCCCGTCGGGCAGACTGACTGATCCTGAGGATGAGGAAATTCAAACCCCTTCTAAGTATATTATCTCTTTCCCCTAATTTTGGTGGTGGATAATTGAAATCTTCTTCTGCAGCAAAAGGCCAATGGAGGATTTGTCAGTTCCTTTGTTGATCGACTGGCACTGGGAATGGGGAATTTGTCCCTTTTAAAGCAAGGCCTCACTTTAGAGCTGGGGAATTGGGGAGGAGGAATTTTGGAGATCATTGGTCTCTCCCTCTTGTAGAGAGTGAGAAGTTAGGCCCAGGAAAGAAAAAAAGAAAGAAAAAGAGATTTCCCAAAAACTTTTGAATAAAAAGTTAGAGCAGAACTGGGCTTTGGATCCAAATGGTGTTTTTTTTTTTTTTTTCCTCCCAACACCCCGTGTACAGAAGAATGTACCATTGGGATTCCAATCTATCAGGATGAGATGGCATCTTAGACTCACTTTTCTTACAGTGGGGACTAAAAAAGGTCAGGGGACACAGCAAAGAGACTTGAGAAGGCTGCTGATGTACACATTTTTTCTTCTGAAGCCATGGAAACCCCTACTCAGCAGATCGCGTCTGTTTCCTCACACCATGGATGTGCACATCAGCAGAGGATTTATAAGCTACTAAAAGCAAAGAGACCCGGTGTCCTAGGACCATCAATAAATAATGGGGAAATTGATTCATAAATAGCTTCATGACTTGACTGTCGCAAAACAAATGAAACAAAATAAAATACCCGTAAGTACCTAGTAAATGTTTGGTACCAGATAGCTGCAGATACATTAGCATCCTAAAACCCACCCAGATGAAGTTCTAGATCAGGTAGATCTTTAAAACCTTTCTCTCAAGAGATTTTAAAGGTGTTCTTCAGCTTTTTCACTAATTTCACTAAGTTGTCCTCCACCTCAGCAAAATCCTGAGATTTTGTGGGTTCCAGGCCTGTTCTGGTAGCAGGAAAAGGAGGATGGACAAAAGGCTTGGAGCTCAGGCTGTGGTGGATGGTGAAGAGAAATCTTAATAGGAATGTCAATCCTTTTGTTTCCTTTCAACGGGAAGCCTATACAGAATGTTTAATAAATGTTAAGCAATTAGCTATGTTTAATATAGGTCAGGCACTATGCTAATTTTGTACATTAAAGAGGAAGTAGGGACTACTTTTCCTGGAGCATCAGAGCTCGTTTGATTGGAAAGCTTGTTTGGATGAAGTCTTTCTTTTCATAAAATCAGTCTCTGAACACGTGTCTTTAAGTCAAAGCCAAAATCTACCTCCTACAAGAAACCTTTCCTCATCACCCTTAAAGTTCATGTCTTTCCTCTGAAATTAGCTACAATTTATCCTGAATATAAGTATGAATATTATATATAGGTATATATGTCATATGTCACTATCATTTTTTTTCTCCCCTCTCCATCTTTCTCCTTCTCATTTGTACATAGTTATTTGCATGTTAGAATGTGGATTCTTTGAGAACTGGGACTGATTTTGCCTTTGGATTCCCTGCGTCTCTGGCACAGAGTGCCTGTTACCTGACTGCTCCATAAATGGCAACCTTTCATTCATTAAAAGATTTACATATTTCAAAAATTATAATTGATATCTTTGAACTTTTTTCTATCACCTTCATTTTAAACCTTCCCCTTCATCTGCTGAGCTATTCCTTATAACAAGTCATAAAAAAGAACGAGAACAAAAATAATTCACTAAAATCATTCAACACGTTGAGTGTGACAGAGAATGGGATATTCTGCATCCTTGGTCCTCTGGATCTGAAAGAAAGGAGAGGACATATCTTTCCATATCCCTTTCTAGGTCCTTATCCACATTTGCTTTCTTCTCATTCAGATTTTTTGGAGTCCATGTGCAGAGAGTGTTTCTGGCTCCACTTTATGTCAGCTCTTATCAGTTCATTTCAATCTTCCCACGCTTTTCTGCCTTCTTCACCTGTGCTCTTTCTCTTGGCACAATAATGCTCGGACACACACTTTCCACAATGGATTGGCTGGCATCTGCCTGCTTTGTTTCCAGTTCTTTGTTCCTACCCAAAGCCACGATTTTTACTATGAATACCCTGGTGTTTGTTTTCTGCTCCCTTTCTTTGGTCTCTTTGGGGTGGAGTTGAGAGTAGCTCAGGGTGGCTGGAGCTTGACAAACAAGCTCCTTCCCGAGCCCCGTTCTCTTTGTCCAGATAAGTCAAACAGATCTCCCCCTAAACTGCATCTCTTCCCCTCTCCCTCATGGACCAACTTTCCCCAAGTAACAAAACAGAGCAGAACCCTCCCCATCCCGGGCTGGGGGTGTCTGTGAAATTCCCCACGGCTGGGATGGTTGTCTGCTCCCCAGTGCCAGAAATCCAACCCCGGTCCCCCACAGCCACATCCTTTGCATGTTGGATCTTTTCAATACATCGAGTGGCCGAGCT
This sequence comes from Sminthopsis crassicaudata, assembly GCF_048593235.1. NCBI lineage: Eukaryota > Metazoa > Chordata > Mammalia > Dasyuromorphia > Dasyuridae > Sminthopsis > Sminthopsis crassicaudata. Next base: position 677,175,503 of record NC_133618.1, read on the forward strand.
GGCATTGTTTTGAGAGGGTTAACTAAGATTAATGAGGAAAGAAACATGAAGCATGAAGGATCAGCATTTCCAATCAATGGCAGAATAAATTCAATGTGCGTTCTATCTGTAGTTTACTTGGCACCCAACAGCCTGACTCCAATTCCGAAAGGTTTTGCTTTTATGCCTCTAAATAACCCAGTAAGACATGAGCAGTGTGCCCTTCCAGTGTACTAATGCTTCATGTAAGGTTTAGACAGCTGTCGATGTATTGATCAGGAGGAATTTGTAGAATGCAGAACGGCGTTTAATAAGAGCAGGATAGACTCCTGCAAAGCTCACTATTCCCAGGACTTCAACATTTTTGAACTGCAACTTCAGCATCTCAATTTGGGGAGGAAAAGAAAAATGGAAATAATCAGAAAAGAAACTCAAAGGGAGAAAATGGAGACACAAGCCCTTCGGTCTGTCTGGGAGAGGAAGGAGAATCAGTCTCTTTGGTGGTCGGCTTCCCAGAAGGACTGGAAGGGCAGGATCGGATCCGGGCCTGCGAACCTCCAGTTTTCGGCCTGAGCCCTGGATTGGGGGGATGAGTTTTAATCAGCTTATATTCATGGTTGTCTGTCGTTCTCTTCCCCCCCCCACTTTTTTTGATTCAACATTTGAATAAGAAATGTGTAGAATCTACTTCTTTCCTATACTTTGAGGGATGGGGGTCAAGGGGGGTATAGAAGGGGGAGGGAGTCAAGCCTTTTAAATGTCTGAATGGCTTCACAGTCCAGTGTCATAATCAGATTCCAGACATTGAACTTGGAGAAAGTTTGTGCTAGCCTTGTGGATTTTCATTTCAGATGTTGTCAACTCAAGGGCATTTGGACCAATCAATATCTGTCTGTCTTCTCGCACATAGAAAGTTGGCTATTAGAAAAGAGAGGCTTACAGCAGGCTCAGCCAATACCATTAGCCCTAGCCTAAGGGCAGTTCTATCCATGTGCAGGGGAGACACCTGCCCCCTCCCCTCCCCCACCATTAAGAAGGCCACTGGGGATGTCATTTGGACATAGCGGGCAAAGAGCACTTCTTTATTCTTTCTCTTTTTTACACCCAGACTTCCCCAAAAATCAATAAATCTGTTCTTTGCTTATTTTCAGAACTTTACTTCAATATAGGCAAGGACTTTCCTTCCAGCTACAGACTCAAGTAACACCATGTCAGGTTTCTGTGTGTGTGTGTGTTTTCCTGCCTCTGTTCCAATTTGAAAAATAATTGGAAATAATATCTGATTGATGTTCATTTTTTTCCAGCTAAAGATTTCCTAGATGAAAGACCTTGATCTACTGACTCCATGAATCAGCCCTTGATTTTCTGCTCCACACCTTCCTTCCCGTCTTAATGATTTTGTGAAATCAAGGGATAGGACTTTGTGGCCTTTCTCCCTCTAAGAACTTCCTTCAAATTAGCTTTCATTCACTTTTTTTTTCCACCCAAGTTTATGATCGTTCTCTTATGATTTTTTTTTTGAAAAAAAGCTAAATAGCTCCTCTGCTGAGAGAAACAAAGAGAGACAGAAAGACTATGAGGCACAGAGAGAGAGACAGAAAAACAGACACAGACAGAGAAAAATACACAAAGAGACAGAAAGAAAGAACTGAACTCTCACATATGGTGAATTTGGGGAGATTTTTTAATAGTCATCAAAAGATCTTTAAATATTTTCTATTTGGAAATTCATATTTTCATTATTCTCACTCATGTTTGTATGTTGCCAGACTAGATGACAGCAGTAAAATGAAGAATAAAAAATTAGAGCTTCTGAACTGCCGTTATGTGGCACGTGAAACAACTAGGAAAAGTGAGGGAATCAAAGCCGGGTCTCCACCGCATCATGTAAATCCTAGCATGATTAGGATAATGGACGGCGAGTGCTTTGAAAACTTTAAGGCAATCCAGAAAATAGAAATTATTGTCATTGTTTCATTTTTTCTCATCTTTTTGATGGATTTGAGATAGGAACTGTCTGAAGATAGATCTCTACCTTCCTCAATCAATTGTATTTAACATTCTTGAGAATTCTCTGCAGGGAGATAGACTGATCGCCTTTTGTAATTGAATAAAATCTTGAGATTTAAACTCATATTCCATAAGTTTATTGAAAACAGCTTTGGGATACCTGAAGTGGCAGAAAGGATAATGGAGATGATATGCATCCCATCCTTCTTGCATGAGTTTAATTTCTTCTGCTAGGTCTATATATGTTGAAAGCTTTTCATTTTATGTGGCTTGGAGATTATGAGTATTATTTTGTAATTGTTAAACATGCATTACTTTTTAGTATTAATCGTAGCATAGTTGAAGAGGTAATAATACTCTTATTTTTATTTGATTATTTATTTTGGGGGGTAATAATACTCTTATTTTTTATTTGATTATTTATTTTTTGGGGTAATAATACTCGTATTTTTATTTATTTTTTATTTGATTATTTATTTATTTTGGGGGGTAATAATACTCTTATTTTTATTTATTTTTTTATTTGACTATTTTTTGGTAATAATACTCTTATTTTTTATTTTATTGTTTATTTTTTTGGGGGGGGTAATAATACTCTTATTATTTATTTATTTTGGGGGGTATTAATACTCTTAATGGAGGACGAAGATTTTGTCACTGTCAGATCTTTCCAAGAGGAAATAACAAAGAATAGACACTAAAAAAAGGGAGGCAACAGAACTGAGAGTCAGGAGGGCTAGGTCTCCAGCAAAGAAGGGAATTCAAGCTTCCAGGTGAACAGAGGGATGTTCGTGTTTAATAGCCATGGGCCAAGCTGCCATTTTCTGACCAGAGCAATGTTGAGATTAATGGGTCTCTACAAGAAAGATTATCCGCCTTAAGTGTTCTTCAGGTAGATTGGAGAACCGTTGAATGAGTTGGTTAATGTCAGAATTCTGATCTCTTCCTCCCCACCTTGAGCCGGGAAGGACACCGTGCATACTAAAGACATCTGTTGGCAGACAAAAGTAAAGATGTTAATTTCTTCCTTCCACTTTCCCCAGAAAGCACCATACTTTCCCATCTTCATTAATGCAGATGCAGATTGCTGCTTTTTTTTCTTTGACAGTTACTGGAGAGGAATCCTAGACCCGCTGCTTGGCTAAACTCTATTGTCTTAGAGGTGTTCTTTATTTCATGATAATTAGCAAGGGTAATTTTCTGGCATGACTCCGGAATGGTCCATGAGGGGATTTCATGTTTGATAGCAGAGGAGAACTCAAGGTGAGACAGGAGCCTTTGCCTGGAGGACAAGCCAGGAGCTCCCAGGATGCTGGAGCAGAGGGGCAAGGCGAGGGAGAGGGGCTCGTCCCAGGGCGCTGTGGCTGAATCCCTGTGGCTGAATCCCCGTGGCTGAATCTCTGTGGCTGAATCTCTGTGGCTGAATCTCCGTGGCTGAATCTCCGTGGCTGAATCCCCGTGGCTCCTTGTCTTTGGGGAGGGCCAGCTCGTTACCGGTGCTTCAGCAGGCCCCGGAAGGATACCCAGAGTGGCCCTCACCATGGCTTGCTGCTCAGAAGTTCAGGACGGAAGTGGAGGCCATGTATGGTCACCTGGAGACTTCTGACTCCCGTCCTTTCTGCTGGTTTCCTTGTTCCCATGAGAGATTTTGGAGGGCTGTCAGTTGGAAATGTTCTCTACCTAATTATTGTCATCTACTTCCAGTCTCCCTTCAGATCTGGGAGGGAGAAGAAGGGACGGGAAGAATATAGGAGATGGAAGAACTTGCCCAGTTTTGCTCTCCTTGCTCTGATGGGGTTGCCCTCTGCTGGTGGTTAATTGGTCAATGAAATTGTCCCCACGACCCCAGGCTCTGGTCCACCTGCACACTCAGGCCGTGGTAGCTCTTCCAATCACGTCCCCTCAGATTGCACAGGCTCAGAAAGGCGAGGGGATGGCTACATGCAGGTCAGGCTCTTGGGACTTCCTGTGCCTAGAAAGAACTCAACCCAACAAGCAGCCCACCTACCCACAAGCCCCCACATGCTAGGGAAGTTGCTGGGGACGTGAGTGAATGGATGAAGCAATCTTTCCTTACAAGGAGACAACCCCTATGTGCACTGTGCTAACCACTGGGATTCAAGGTCAGAGTGAAAAAGCCCCTGCCTTCAGCTTACCTGCCGACAGGAGCCAGTAGCAGAGCTGGGATTCTGAGCTTCGAGGCTCCAAATTCAGCTCTCCTGTGACACAGAGGGCTCAAGTCTGGCCCCCTCAGGGCCTGATAGGGATCCCACTCACTGTGGGATGGGATCCTTTCCCCAAGGAGGATCTGTCCCATCCCAAGAGCCCCCTTCCCATTGCTGGGGAGAAAGAAGCCCTGCAGGAGTCTGAGTCTCGGAGGGCTGATGGCGTGGAAAGACACTGGACTTGAATCCGAGAGCTTTGGTGGAGACTCAACTCAGCCTCTGCCTTTACCAGCAACTCAAACTGATCCATTACTCAGAGGCTCAGCTTCCTTGTCTGTGAAATGGGAATAGGGGACTTGCCTCACCGGTTGTTGTGGGGCTCCCCTAGAACCAGGGATGCAGAGTGCTCGGTGGTCTGTAAGATGCCCTATTAGAGTCGTTTTTATCGTTTGGAACGGTGATACTCACGCTCAAGACTCGACCCCGGCATTTGTGAGTACCGATGGCCGGGGTGCTCATGGATGTGCTCCTCTGAGGCTTAATGATGGCCCAGGACAGCCTGGGCTCTCGAGCCTAGAGGACAGATGTCCAGAGGACATGAGCCACGGACAGGGAAAGGCCTCAGACGTGCACTCAAGGACCAGTCCTCCTGATTTCTATGTGGCTGGTCACGGACATAAGCTCCCTGGAAGGCCGGCATCATTCCTGGTTTGTCCACAGCTCAGTGCTGGGTGTGGTACGTAGCAAGTACTTACTAAAACACCACAGATGGATGGACGGGTAGATGGATGGAAGGACAGATGGATGGATGGATGGATGGATGGATGGATGGGTGCATCCTTTGGCCCCAGCACTTCTAGAAGACCATCCCCCAGAGGAAGCAGGTTTATGCTTTCTGTTGGTAGAAAGTACCAGTGACATCACAGGCCCTTGAAGGACTGCAGTGAGTGAATGGAATAGGGACATGAAAAATAAAGGTCTGCATTATTTCTGGCTCTAGTTACACTGAAGGTTGTCAGGCAAAGCACAAAATCAGACACTTTCAGGGGAAATTTATGGGCCCAGAAGAAGGCATCAGGGGCCTGCGGCTTCCAGCAAACCGGGGCAAATGGTACATTGGCTCTGGGTTATGGTTATGAACTGATCCAAGGAGTCACAGGCCCGCTTGCAGAGGGATGGGCTTTTCAGGTGATTCTCTCCATTTGTTTTATAGAATCACTGAATTTCTGAGCAGAAAGGGACCTCAGAGGCCCACTAGTCCAGTCCAAGTCTGCGCTAGAATCCCGCTGCTGCCGGCTCCCTACATCTGCCCAGCATTTTATCAAGTGTGGGTTTCCTTGGGCTTTGGACAGGTGGAAGTAATAAGACAGATAAATTAGGGAATAAATCCACTCTGTGATGTGCATATTGGCCCTGGACTTGGGCAGGGCCCCGTCCTCTCCTCCTCCTGCAGCGGTCTCATCCTCCTTGTGTTCAGGCTTGTCTGTCATGGAGCAGAGATGAAAAGGAGCTGCCCTGAAAACAGTGGCGCCAGTTATTGGCTCTGTCTCGGGGGCCAGAGCCTCAAGGGGACCTCAAGGCCATTCAACCCAGTCCCTTGTTTTATAGAGGAAATGCTCAACATCACACAGACTCCAGTGCATCTTTTAAAAAATGTCCCCGGGCACCACAGGGCCCCTGGACTTGATGACTTCACTGGTATTTCTGGCCCTATTTCTTAGAATTCACGCCTTCCTTCTTCCTCGCCTTCTCTCTGTCTCTTTGTCTGCCTCCCTCTGTCTCTGCCCCTTCTACACACACACACACACACACACACACACACACACACACACACACACACCCACACCCCCCCCCCCACACACACCAGCCTTCCACCTTCATCAACCCACTCCCAACGTTATGAGTTCTTCGGGGTTCAATAGAAGGGACTCCTCCTGGACCAGGTGGGAGGCTGGACAGATTCTCTCTAAAGCACCTTCCAACTTTGAAATCCTTTGATTAGGTGACTAGTGGGGAGGGGGCAGAAGGGAGCATGGGAAATTCCCCAGAGCTGGAACTTGCTGCCTTGCAAGAGACACTTAAAAAATTCCTCTCTGGCTTCTGCTCTTGCCTTTCATCTCAAATCAAAGAGGTGGACACTGGTCCGCCTTCTCCGGGCCTGACTCAACTTGCCTGCTGTGCTTACATTACTGGGGCAGGGCTGGAGTCAAGGGGCAGGCTTTGGGGTCCGCTTCCTATTTGGTCTCTCGGCCCTAGAGCCATCCGTGTGGTGTCCCCGATGTCTGGGAGAGGAGAGAGGGTGAGGATGGAAGAAATTCTGAAGTGGTTACTTTGAAAAGGAAATTAAGAAAAAATCTCTGGGTGGAGAGCTAAGCCTGCACACAGCAAATAATAATAAATGAATAATTAAAGCAAACATGGACTAATTCTCAAGCTAGAAATTGAAAATGGGACCTATTTGCATTTGGACTAAGAAAGCAGCTTGTAAAATAGTTCTGTGATACTCTGATGGCTCTGGTACCTCCGTGAAGAATTCTGCCCTTCTCAGGTGAGGTTTCTCCTCCCAGGGTCCATCCCATGGGCTGGGGCTGCAAAGAGCCATACCCTTGACATCTTAGCCTGCAAGGACTCTATTCTCCACCCCCTTCACTACAAGACTAGTCCACGGCCATTTTGGCTGTCTCTTGTTTTGACCATTTCTCTTCATTGACCACATCCTACAGCCAGCTCCTGCCCACCATGGATCTCTTTTATTTTTACATACCTGGAAAGAAGACTTTTTTTTCCTAAATCCATGACCTGAAGCCACAGAGCAAACCCCAAAGCATGTTGTTTGAGTGATGGATCTAAAAAAAGAGAGAAGTTTGGGGCCAATAAAAGGGTTGCAAGGCAACCTACTGCCCCCTTCCTGGGCTTCATTATCACTTATCTTTAGCTTCAGTCCAAGATGTTCATAGTTTTGGGTCAGCCCTATGACTCATCTATCCAATTGAACAGCAACACCTAGATAATATAATTATAGCATGAAAGTTTTTTTTTATCTTTTATAATGTTTTCTCCAATTTGTTTTTCCAAATGCACGTAATGATAATTTTCAGCATTCATTTTTGTAAGATTTTGTGTTCCAATTTTTTCTTTCTCCCTCTGTTACTTCCTCCCTCCCCAAGACAATAAGCACTCTGATATAGGTTCAACATGTGCAATACTTTTAAATATATTTCCATATTTGTCATGTTGTACAAGGAAAATCAGATCAAGAGGGGAAAACATGAGAAAGAAAAAGCAAACAAAACGCAAACAAAATAAGATGAAATTAGTAACAATATATATTTCTAAAATCTCTTTTCTGTTTTCATATTACCTTCATTTCTGAGGATATCTCGTTCCCCTTTCCCACTCAGGGAGCTATTCCTGACAAAAATGACTAAAAACATACAAAGCAACTCATCAGGACCAATCAACATGTCAGTTACACATGACAGTGTATATACCATTCTATACCCATTGTCTCCCACCTCTACAAAAAAGAAATACATTTCAACAGACCATGTTTTAAACAGAGCAAAAATAAATGCATTTATGGTGTCTTTTCCAAAACAGTCCATGGATTTGCCAAGCTTTGCTTTCTTGGTTAAAAACAAAACAAAAATTTATAACTAATTATTCAAAATGCTGCTTTTAAAAATGATACTTACCTTACTTTGCCTTATTCTATATAGCTTTTCAGATTTTCTTGTGTTCTTTACACACAAATATACACATATATGTAGACATATTTAAAAAGGCTATTATGTTCATTATGCACATAGACCACAATTTAGCCATCCATTTCTCAAATGTGGGAGATCGAGGCTATTCTCAGTCTTTTGCTATTAAAATCAGGGAGCCGTGTCCTTAAACAAATAAACGTGCCTTTTTGTTTCTGGTCTTTTCAGTTCATATACATTTATATATTTTAGTTCATATATATTTATATATTAGATGAGTTATTAGTACTTTTTTCTGAAAACTACAACTTTTCCTGTAAGAACTCAATTTAAAAATAAGGTTTATCGTTCTCCTGAGTATGATTTTATAATACCTTGGGACCAAATATACATCTATATGTATATATCTGTTTTCAATGGGAACACAGTTTCAATTTTTTCATGGAGGTTGGTAGGAGAATGTGATTCTGTATACGGATATCTGCATCAGAGGCAGCCTGCTTGGGAAATACAGGTTTTCCACGTACTGAGGGTTACCTACGCATGGATTTCCTAATTGGCTTTCTCATGATGGATGGAGATTCCATGACCAAGGGGCACCCTCCTCGGCTTTGACACAGGGCTCCTGCACACTGGCTTTTCCACAATCATTAGGCTTAAGGAAAATGAAGCAGGTCCTGCCATTGAAATGCCAATATGTTCTTTCCATCGGCACCATTATACTGCTTGTCAATTCATTTGGCCTCGACCTCCGCCCATTTCCTTAACTTGATGTACAAGAAAAATGGAATGTAATAAAGATTCTTTCACAATTATTGATTTTCATCAGAATGCTCCCTAAACAGTCTCTGGGATGTAAATGGTATTAGTCTGCTTTATTCTCTTGCCAAACCTTTATGATACCTTTTCAGTGATAAAATGGATCTTTTTAAAATTTAAAATATTCTGAAACAATTTTCTTGCTTGTTTTGCTGTTTGGCTGTGTTTTAGACGACAGGCTTTTGTGTTCATTCTCTTTCTTAGTCTAAGGACTGATTAGAAGCCACTGCTCCCATAGAGGAAGGCTTCTCAATCAGAACAGTGATTTGAAGTTAGAAGGGGCTCAGCAACCATCTGGCCTCTGGGTAATGAACTCCTCCCACAATATCCCTAGAATGTGCCCCTGTAGCCCTGCTTCCCAGTTAGGGAGGATGGATGCACTTCTTTCTAGGACTGCTCGTGCACTTTAAGGACACCACTAATTGCTATGGAGTACATCCTTCTGCTGGGCTGAAACTTGCTTCCTTATAATTTTTGCTTATGAGTTGACATCCAACAAGTTCAGGGCCAAGCAAGTTAGCCCTGCTTTAATTTACTAGTAATGATACGGAGTGAATAGCTCACCTTCTTTAGGACTCAGTTTCCTCATTTGTAAAAAGAGCAATTTGGATTAGATAAATTCTAAGGCTTTTTTTTTTTTTTAATTTTTTATTTTATTTTATAATTATAACATTTTTTGACATTACATATGCATGGGTAATTTTTTACAACATTATCCCTTGCACTTACTTCTGTTCAGATTTTTTTTCCCTTCCTCCCCCAACCCCCTCCCCCAGATGGCAAGCAGTCTTATATATGTTAAATATATTACAGTATATTCTAGATACAATATATGTGTGTAGAACCGAATTTTTTGTTGCACAGGAAGAATTGGATTCAGAAGGTAAAAATAACAGTTTACATTCATTTCTCAGTGTTCCTTTTCTGGATGTAGCTGGTTCTGTCCATCATTAATCAATTGGAATTGGATTAGCTCTTCTCTATGTTGAAGAAATCCACTTCCATCAGCATACATCCTCATACAGTATCATTGTTGAAGTGTATAAAGATCTTCTGGTTCTGCTCGTTTCACTCAGCATCAGTTGATGTAAGTCTCTCCAAGCCTCTCTGTATTTCTCCTGTTGGTCATTTCTTATAGAACAATAATATTCCATAACATTCATATACCATAGTTTACCCAACCATTCTCCAATTGATGGACATCCATTCATTTTCCAGCTTCTAGCCACTATGAAAAGGGCTGCCACAAACATTTTGGCACATACAGGACCCTTTCCCTTCTCTAGTAGTTCCTTGGGGTATAAGCCCAGTAGTAGTATGGCTGGGTCAAAGGGTATGCACATTTTGATAACTTTTTGGGCATAATTCCAGATTGCTCTCCAGAATGGTTGGATTCTTTCACAACTCCACCAACAATGCATCAGTGTCCCAGTTTTCCCACAGCCCCTCCAACATTCATCGTTATTTGTTCCTGTCATCTTAGCCAATCTGACAGGTGTGTAATGATACCTCAGAGTTGTCTTAATTTGCATTTCTCTGATCAATAGTGATTTGGAACACTCTTTCATATGAGTGGAAATAGTTTTAATTTCATCATCTGAAAATTGTCTGTTCATATCCTTTGACCATTTATCAATTGGAGAATGGCTTGATTTCTTATAAATTAAAGTCAATTCTCTGTATATTTTGGAGATGAGGCCTTTATCAGAACCTTTAACTGTAAAAATTTTTTCCCAATTTGTTACTTCCCTTCTAATCTTGTTTGCATTAGTTTTGTTTGTGCAGAAACTTTTTAATTTGGTGTAATCAAAATGTTCTATTTTGTGATCAATAATGGTCTCTAGTTCTCCCTTGGACACAAACTCCTTCCTCCTCCACAAGTCTGAGAGGTAAACCATCCCATGTTCCTCCAAATTCTAAGGCTTATTAGAGCTTTGACGTTATTTATTATAGACCGTGGTTGACAGTAAAACCAGCAGCCACATCATGTTGATCAAAACAAAACAAAACCCCGTATTGACATGGGGTCAAGATCCAGGCCTCCCTACCTGTTTTGGCTTCTGTACGCTTTGATTTTCAATAAATGTTCCTGTCCTACCATTTAATAGGAAAGCAAACAACTTTTAATAATATAATATATAACATATATGTTTTATATAATATTGTAATATACTATAATAAGCACTGGTACATGAGAAATACAATAGCGATATTAGTTAATTTCAATAGGCTGACAGTTATTTACCAAATATCCCCTCCCACTTTGGACATCCTTCTTGCATCCCCAGTGGGAATCCCTGGGAAGATCCAATATCCAGCTCTTTCTCTGGCTAGACAAAGCCATCTTTAACTAATTTGTTAAATTCAGCATCAACTCCTTAGTAATTGCTGTTTTTGTCTAGGTTACGTTCTTTAGCAATGGTCAGGTATCGGCTGTCCCAGGGACTGCTGAGCTTCCCGGCCCCAGCAGCTCATCCTCGTGGTGGTTGTCAGGCCCAGCGCTTTGTGGCTCCATTTGAGCTTTTCTGGACAAAGGTGCTGGGGCGCTTGGCCATTTCCTTTTCCGGCTCATTTTCAGATGAGGAAACTGAGGCGCTCAGAATGCAGTGACTTGCCCAGGGTCATACAGTCAGGTTGGATTTGAACTCTGGGAGAGGAGGCTCCCTGACCCCAGGTGGGCACTCTGTGCAGGATGGCATTCCCGGCAGCCATCAGCATTAGAGACGCCCTGTGGGACAGCCTTCCCTGACCAGCGTGGGATTGGGTGGAGGGCTGAGCGCTCCCTGTCTTGTGGGTTGTGGTATGGGCCACCCAGAGTCCAGCTGGACTTCACTAACTTATCACAAGGGCTGGGAAAGGGCTAAGTCAGGGGGCTCCAGAGGACCCTGGACAAGCCACGTTGCCCCTGGAAACCAGGAAACATTAAGTTCCAGCCTCTCTTAGGGCTACCGACCCAGGAGCTTGGGGACCCCTGTGGCCATTGTGTAGGGAAGCTTGGAGTCTGATCCTAGAATGGTGTCTGTCTCCTCATCTTCCTCTCCCGCCCTCCCATCCCACTGTGCTATCGTCCTGAGCAAAGGAGACCCCAAGGAGAGGCCGTTAGGGAGACTTCCGTCTGGTCTGACTTAGAGAACCTGGTGTCTTCTGGATATCTCCTGGTCAGGTGAGGAGGCCACCGGGAAGGGAAGGGCACCTGGCAGGCTGGCTGTTCTCCTAGAGAGAAGGCGCTGACTGGGGTCTCTGGGGCCTCGCTGAGACTGGGGCAAGAGCACCTGCTCGGTGATGTAGGGGCTGGGGCCCGGGGCACCACCGGCTTTCCCTGGCACATACCCAGGATGTGCCAGAGGAGAGGTTTGAACTCGGGTACCCAAGGCCCTGGATTCCCCACTTCCCAGCTGTATTTATATACCTCCATAAAACATTTTGATTTAGTGAAATGGGAAATGCATTGAATAGACATTTAGTGTATACACATAGTGACCTACACATGTGCACATAACACATGCATGAAGAGGGCTTTAATAACAATACTACACAAGCTAGCCTGGCACTTCCTTGAGCCAGGCCCTGCGCTAATGCTTTACTGTGCATAGGGTGCAAGACTCCGCCTCGGGGCACGGCCGGCTCCTTCGGGGCCACCCTGGAAACCTTCTCCTGGCCCACAGAGATCCGGGCTCTGCCTCAGGGGGTGCTGGGTACCCTAGTGAATCCACAGCTTCTGAAAAGACTGAGCCTCCCCTCCCCAGCCTTTCTAGGGGAGCTGCCAGGGCCTTGTTGGGCCCCAGAGCTCCGGGTCCAAGGCCTTAATCGGTTCTCGAGGCCTTGCCGCTCGGTCTGGCCTGTCATCCCCATCAGTGGTGGGCAGCAGCTGCCTTTGAGAGCGGGCCCTGGCCTGTGCGTGTGGGATGGGGGGAGGGCCTTTTGGGGGTGATCCCTTTGTGAGATCTGCATATGCTCTGGAGGAAGGGCCCTCATGGCTTGTGTTTCACAGACTGAAGGGGAGGCAGCCCCCTTTAAAAAGGAGCCAGCCCCAAACCTCCACATTTTAAATAATCTGGCCCGACGGGGTCTCTGAGGAGCAAATCTCAATCTTGGAATTTCCAGCCCCCTAATAAATAACGGCTGCCGGGCACCCTCGCCCGAGATTTATGATGGAACTAGGAGAACATTTAAATTGCTTATTTACAGCATTAAAACCAACAAGGGTTGGGGTGATTTCGCCAGGCGGAGCCCAGACGGGCAGGCTTTGCCCCCTTGTCCATTCCCTCCTCTCCCAGTCCAGGTTCTTCCCCAGCTGCAGGAGCATGAAAGCTGGCAGCGTTCTGCCAGTGCCACGTAGTTGGCCGGTGGGCGCCACGGCACAACTTTTCTATCTTCTGTAGGACATGTGGCTTCCTGTCTGCAGAAACATTTGACTGCCAGCGTTCCGTCAGATCTGCCATTTCACCAGCCCAGAAGGCCTCTGGCTTCTGGGAACCTCCTGGTCATTGGGGGATGGCTCAGACTTCTGAGGGGGGCCGTGGGTACTGCTGGGCACAGTAAGGGGGGCCATGGGTACTGCTGGGCACAGTAAGGGAAGCTCATGAAAGGGCTGATTGACCCCCAGCTGCCCACCAGGCTTCAGGTGGGGAGGAGCTGAGCAGGACCTTGGATCTCTACATTGGCACAGGGCTGTGGACCTCCTCACCTCGGGGGACAGGCTCAGACCCTGTTAGTTGGGCTCCGTAATTAGCAATGGGAGCTGCTGAGGGTGGCAGGAGTCACGTGGAGGGGCAGGAGCAGTCAGGGCTGTTCCTAGCATGGGAGCTGCTTTGTTAGTGGAAGTCTGTAATGCACCAGGAAGACAAGGAAGAGGAGGAAGAAATCAGGGAGATGTGAAGGGCGGGTGGCAGAGACTGGTGCTGTAGAAGGGCAGGAGAGGTTCAGAAGTGGAAGAAGAGGAGGAGGAGGGGGAGGAAAGATGGTGGGGAAGGAGGGGAGGAAGGGAAGAAAGAAGGAGGAGACAAAGAAGGAGAATAAAGAAGAGGAAAAGGGGGAAGGAGGAAAATGAGGAGGGTGGAGGAAGAGGAGGAAGAGAAGGGGAGAGGAGGAAGAGGAGGGGGGAAGGAGGGAAAAGGAGGATGAAGAGGAGGAGGAGGATGAAGAGGAGGAGGGGGAGGAGGAGGAGGAGGAGGAAGCCGGTTCTTGCAGCAGCAGCTCGGCCCCCCTCCCCCCCGTTTGGTGGAGTGACCTCTCAAGTGCAGCAGCGCCCCGAGGGCTGAGGGCCGCCGCCAGCCCCCCTGGGCCGCTAATCCCCTCCCACGCTTGCCCTTAACCCGGAGCCGGCACCATTAGCGGCGGCTCCCCGGCGCTCATTAGAGCCGATCGATGGCTGCGGAGGGGTCCGGAGCGGGCTGCGCCCTCTGGGCTCGCCAGGCCCGGCCGCCCGGCCCCCGGAACGCGCCGCTGTTTAAAGGCGGAGCCGAGCGGGGCCGGGGCTTGTCCGGCGCGGGGCTCCTCCCGGGGCCTGGCGCGGCTGGGGGGGCACGGCCCCGGCCTCGGCTTGCCCGGCCCCGTCCGGCAGGAAGGGTAGAGGCGGGCCGCCGCCGCTGCCCCGCACGGGGGAACAGTCCCAGCTTGGTCCCGCCGGCTATTGCCTGGCCCGGACCGCGGGGGCACGGAGGGCAGCCGCCTCCAGCGGCGGGGGGGGGGGGGGGGGGGGGGGCAGACTTGGGGGCGGCGGGGCTCCGGCCCGGGGGAGCGGGCTGCTGAAAGTTACGGGGGCTAAGCTGGAGGCTCGAGCTCGGGAATCGCGAAGGCCAGGAGACCCTCAGGCCGGGGCAGTCGGCGGCGGTCCCTGAGACCCCCGGGGCCCTGCTGGGACTCAGGCCTAACGGTCACCCCGAAGCCCGGCTGGGACACTGGCGGAGCCGCTGCGCCCTTCGGCCTCCCGCAGTCCTGGGGGGGCTCCCGGCGTCTGCTCCCCACGTCCAACATAACACAGTCCGCGTGAGGGGGGCGGGGCTGCGGGGTGTTCTCGGACCGGACTTGCCGGGTTCTAACCCGCCGCCTTAAGGACATTCACACTCACTTAAGCCAGAGAGCGGCCCCGGCGTCTCTCCGGAGCCCCGGGACTGAGCCGCGGGCAGGAAGGCCCAGTCCGGCCGGGGGGCTCACTTTCTCCAGCCCCCTCATCTGTAAAACCGGGGCGGGCGCGGTGACCTCCCTCCCTCCGGCGCTGACGAGGACGAGTCTAAGGGACTGGGCTTCCCTGTTGGGGAGCAGTGACCCGCAATCCCCCGCCCCCTCTCCAGCGCCCCGAGGAGCTTTACAGACCCTCCCCGCCGAAGGCTTCTCCCGGGTCTGCAGAAGGGGGCCACGGCCCGAGGCGACACGGCTGGGAGGGGGTCGCTGACCTCCGGCCCACATTGTCGCCTCACAGCTTCCCCCCCAGAGCCCGCTTCGCCAGCTCACAAGGCACAGGGCCGAAAGCTGGGAGACATTACGGAGCTTGCTTCTCTCCTGCGAACCTGCGGCCTTTTCCATAACCTATTGTCTGTGTCTCCTAGCCTATTACACACTAAGTGCTTAATAAATGCATAGCTTAATATATATTGTTTAATAAATGCTTAACCTAGTATACACTCAATATTTAATAAATAAATGCTTAGTCTATTATATAATAAATGCTTAACCCAGTATACATTAACTGTTTAATAAATGCTTAGTCTGGTATATACAGTGCTAATAAATGTTTGGCTTAATGTACACTGCATAATGAATGTTTAGCTTAGTATATACTAAGTAGTTAATAAATGCATAATGATTTACTCCTCTAGGCACTTCTGTGCTTAGCACAGTGCCTGGTACATAGTAAGCAAGTAATAACTGCTTATTGACTTGTGTCCTTCTCTCTTGTCTGTCGTCTTATTTCCAGAGGAGATACCATTATGTCCATATTTGCGTGTTGTTCACTGATGTTTTTGGTAATACATTTTCTATCTGCCTTTAATTGCTCACATAGAGCATTTGTAGGTAGATTTCATCACCAGCTAGGGGTCCTCCCTTGTAACAAAGACAAAAACCGGTTCAGCAAAGCTACCTGGCTATTAGCTGCCTCCTGCTGATGCATTCCCCATTCTGTCCCCGTAGGCCCCCACCACGGACCTGAAAAATGAGAAGTGCATTCAGCATTGGTTCTCTGGGCTGAGGGTTCATGACAGTTGTTTGGAGTTTGGCTGTTTTTGAGTGATCTCTTTGTTTCCATATTGTCTCTGGTTCTGCTTCCTTCGTCCATATCAGGCCATGAGGTCTTCTCATATTTTTCTGAACTCCTCATCTCTACTATCTCTTTGAGCATAACAATACTATTCCATAATTTTGCGATATTTCAATTTATTCAACCTGTCCTCAGTTGATGGGTAGCCTATTTGCTCCTGTTTGTTTGCTACCACAAAGAGAATGGTATGAATATTAGTACCTATTGGTGTATACATTGGGCTGTTATTTGTGCTTTTCTCCTCCTTTGGGCTGAGTTATAGATTTTCTATATAGATCAAGACTTTGAACAGCTAAATTCTTTTTCTCACACGATTCCAGAGTAATTTCCACAAGAGTTGGGGGCAATTCATAGCTCCCACCTTAATGTATTATTCTAGAATGGTTATTCTTGTAAGGACTGACAGTCGTTCAGTGGATCTGGCTCACTAAAGACCCTGGAAGTATTATTTTTTTCCCAGCAGGAGGAGATAAAAAGCTCCAGGAAAGCTGGTCTGGAGGGTGGAGTTTCTGGCTCTGCCCCAGGAGTTCTGAGAACCAGGATAGGAGGGAAGGGCATGGAGGAACCTTGCAGCTCTGACACTCAGGGGCAGTGATATTTTCCATTTGCCTCTAACCCAAACTTCCTATGGAGACCTTGGGCATCAGACCACAAACCCAATGGAATGACTTCTGGGCTTACAAAAGGATCAGAGAATCTGAGCTGGAAGAGACCTGAGACCATTGGGTCTTCCGGTCTCACTACACAGATGAGGAAACTGAGGGAAGTGAAGTGTCTCGCCCAGTATCCTCATAAGGTATGAAGTGAGAAGTAAATCAAGGTTTTCCTGGTTCTGGATGATCATAAAAACAACCAGCATTTGCAGGTTTGCAAAGCGCTCTCCAGATGGATCATAGGGATCATCATTATCCCCAATTTACAGATTGGAAAGTTGAGTCACACCAAGGTGAATGGACTCTAGATAGGAAGGACCCCCTCATCTGAGCTTTCCACAATCCTCTGTACCATCTAGATGTTTCCACTTTACCATGTGTATTCATCGTCATGTATGACTTTCCATAACCCCTCCATCACTGATGATTTCTGTCTTTATTATCTTTCCCAGTTTAATGAGTGTGCAGCAAAACTTAGAACTGTTATAAATGAACATTTCCCTTATTGCCAATAAATTTCCATGAGAAATGCTGCCAAATCATGTCACATTTCTTTTGGGGAATCAATGAAAGAAGATGGATATTGTGATGAAAAACCGTGCTTGCCATTTTCCATCCCAGCTAAAAGTTGGGCAGATATTTGTGTTACAGTTGGATGTAGTGGATAAAACCAGTCTAATTGAGAAAGACCAAGATTGTGGTCCCATCCTTGACTCAAAACTGGCTGGCTGATGCTGGGAAGCTTATCTCACCTCCCATGGCCTCCCGTGACTTGCTGAGAAGTAAATTATGGAGGAGGTGTAAATCTTTGATTCACCGGTCTCATCAATAGGCTGATGGCCAAAAGATATCAGAGAAAGAGGAAAAGGTCTTGTACAAAAACATTTGTATTTGTTCTTATGGTGGCCCCAAACTAGAAGGGAAGGGGATGTCCAACAGCTGAAGGGTGGCCACCGTAGTTGTAATGTAACCGAATCCTATGGTGCTGAAAAAAAAAAAACGAGCCAATGGATGGTTTCAGAGACACTGAAAGATTTGTTTGAACTAACTGATGCAGAAGGAAGGGTGCAGAACAGGAGAATGATTTATGCAGCACATCAGTATTACAAAAATGAAGTTTGAAGATTTTTATAAATAAAAATGTAATTTTTTATAAAAGAATGAAATGAGCAGAATAAGAATGATTTATATGACAATCGCCCTCTCAAGCTAAACACTTTGGAAGCTGCAAGTACCACTGTGGCTCCCAAGGACCAATGAAACATGTCATCCATGACAGAAGTGATGGATTTAGGGGGCAGAATGACACATGTATGTTTTTGGGTGAAACCATTGAGAATAATTATGTATATTTGTTTCCAAAACTTAGTTTTTCTCCCCCCCCTCAGTTCACTGAAGGGGAAGGAAAGAAAATAGAATTCTATGAGTATTTTTAGAAATAGAGAATAAGGGATTGCCATATATGTGGAATATTGCTGTACTTTTCAGAGGAAGTCTTTATTATTATTAATTTTACTTGTTTTATTTTGTTAGATGTCTCATAAAATTAATTTGTAATATAAAAGTAGTAACAAGAATGTTTCCATAAAAATCAAAATAACCAAAAAACCCAAAACAAAACAAACAAACAAACAAACAAAAAACAAAACAAACAAACAAACAAACAAAAAAAACCCAAAAAAACCAAAACACACCACAGAAAATGAATTCCAGATCATTTTGCATTTGTAGAGAGTTTCTTCAGTGGGAGTTTCCTACATTCAAGTCTGAAGAGAAAAATAATAACAAAAGTCAACCTAAACTAACAAGTGAGCAATCCTTACATTAATTAAGAACCCCCTCCCCATCACTGCATCCATGAAATCCTTATTGACTATTTCCTGTTTGAGGCATTTTTGGTCTCAGGGAATTTTTGAGACTGCTTGGAGTGATTCATGGCTCCACCAATAATGTATGGGCTTACTTATCTTCCCATAGCTTTTTCCAATGTTGACAATTTCTGCCTTTTATCCTCCAGATTTTAGTCCCTCAACTTTTGTGAATGTTATAAGACTATAAGTCATTATGTCCTTCTCCCATTATTGTGAGAAAAATAGAAGATTGGGAAATAGCATTTTTTTTTTTGCATGTGGGGGCAGAAAATACCTACCTCCTTATTTGATTCTTCCTTACTTAGTGAGACAATCTGACCCAGGGTGAAGAGCACTGGGCATGGAGTCCAAGGAGCTGAGTTCTAGTCCTGCTTTTCCGTTTACCCCACGTGATATATCACATTGTAACTCCAGGCACATATTATTCATTTGTGAAATGCGGGGCTTCTACCAGATGATCTCCATAGTTCCTTCTCCCTCTAAAACTATGATCTCCTCAGCCCTCATTAAATGCATTTTCTTTCAAATATGCGACTTCTGGATGGTTTGGCACAGAGACGTGTGGGAAAGAGTGGGCTGAGATTTTGAATAGCTGATGAATCCAACCATACATTAAACCTGAAAAGTGTCAAGTTCCTTAAATATGAGGAGAGATCTGTGGAGCGCACAATGTCCCAGAGTTAAAACAAGAAGCTTTTCCAGTGTCCTTCCCGACGGCTGCATCAGGCAGCCTGGCCTCTGACCCCTTGCTTCCCCACCTCAAGCGATGATTTCAGTAATGGCTGCCTCGGCCTTTGGCCTCCAACCTCCCACTATGGTATTGGGTCCAGGGGCTTCTCCTCCTGACTGAATTTGTCTTAAGTTTATTGGATCCCTGTTGCTCATTGCAGCCCTTTTGGTGAAGGCGTCTTGTGACTACAAGGAGTGGGGAAGGAAGCTGCTTTGGATTGTGTTTGTGTCTGGGAGAGGAATTCCAGGAGTATCCAGCCTGAGAGATCAAAAGAGAATGCTGTCTGACTTGGGGACAGGCTCTGAAACGGAGGGGGGCCAGACAAGAAAGGGGGATGCTCTGAAAGAACGGGCACCTTTGTAGGATTAACATTAAGGGACAGACCTTGGTCGCCGGCAGATTTTCCATTTGTGACTGTGTCCCACTGTGCGTTCCCTGGTCAGGCACCGGAGTAAACTTTATTTAAAAAACATCTGAGGAGGATTCTGGGCTGTTTCAGGAATGCAATGTGTTGAGGAAAGAAGCTGTAACCTTTCCCGAGGCCAGCTGTTAATAGGGTGCTCAGGAAACAGGGAGAGCCAGAGCCAAGAGGAAGTCAGAGGGAGCTTCTAGGAGGGGGAAGGAGTCGAGGTTTCAAGGGGGGAGAGAAACATGTGCCAGGTGAGGACTGAAGATCCACATGAATCTGATTTCTGAGTCTAGAAATAAGGAGCAGCTCCAACCCAGGCTACAGATCACACACTTACCAAGTTCCTGTAGGCTGTAGTTCCTTGTGAGAGTGCTGCCCTGGAAGGCTTGAGAGCACCTTGAGCATGCCCATCTTGGGGTGTCTTGTTGTAATAACATTGGTCAAGTGCCAGGGCACACAGTGTCAGGCACACAGTAGGAATCTAATAAATGCTTGTTCCTTCTCCCCTTTCCACAAACATGGAGCTCCTAGTCCAGGAGAGGGACAAACGCCAACTTATAAAGTCCCGCCAGCTTTGGAATACAGGGGTAAGGGTCTCAGAGAGATCCAAAGCCAAGTGCTCTCTGTGTTCTGAAGGGGAATCCTGGACAATTGGAAGGAAATGCTAATTATACAGTCCCGCCAGCCTTGGAATACTGGAGTAAGGGTCCCAGAGAGATCCAAAGCCAAGTGCTCTCTGTGTTCTGAAGGGGAAGTCCTGGACAGTTGGGAGGAAATGCTAATTATACAGTCTTGCCAGCCTTGGAATACTGGAGTAAGGGTCCCAGAGAGATCCAAAGCCAAGTGCTCTCTGTGTTCTGAGGAGGAAGTCCTGGACAGTTGGAAGGAAATGCTAATTATACAGTCCCGCCAGCCTTGGAATACTGGGGTAAGAATGAGCAATCAGTAGGTGCAGAAAAGGAAGGAGGGTGTTCCTGACCAAAGGGGCTCAGACCCAAGCACAAAAGGGTTTTTGGGGGAGAAAGGGAGGCTGGGACAGAATCTTGCCTCTTTTGTATGGCCTTAGAGGAGAATGCAGAGCCTCTTTTGAGAAGAACTGCCTATTCCTCTCTCATGTTTGTGAGTTTGATTCACATTAATTAATAAGCATTTACTTAGCACCTCTTAGGTTTGAGCACTAGAAACACAAGTATAAAGCATGGAAGCCTATCTGCCAGAACCTTCCATCCTATCAAAAGGGAGATGAGAAGGATTCTGGCTCTGGGTACAGCAAGTGTACAAAGTTAACAAATACATGACACATACACATTCCAAGTCACGTGGGAAGGAAGGTATTTGGACGGGGGAATAGTACTCATGAGGTTGTTCTGACATGTGGTCCAGCTTTGGGGTGGATTCCTTATAGGGCTTTGAAGACACTTTCCCTCTTCATCTCATATTCTGGAAAGGCTTCCAGGACTAGGGACTAAGAAGGGAAGTCCCAAAGCCCCAGCCCTCCAAAATTCAGGGGAAGAGGGAAGAAACTGAGGCAGAGATGGAGGCTGAGAATGGAGTGCTCCTCCTCCTTCCTTTAGTGCCTCTAATTTCCCTAGATCTTGCTTGAGTCTCCAATTTCCATTGAGTTTATTGGTTTAAGACAAATCCCTCATAGTATGACCAAGTGCCCCAGCCAATCTGCCCAGGCTCCTAATCTCACTTCATTCAGTGCCTCCAAGACTTCTACATGGATTGTAGCTCTTCACATCAAGCAGAATTTATTGATTCCATAAATGTATCCAATAGAATCAATAGATGTAGTACTTGGTCACATTTAGTCTACACTTTTGATCTATTGATTCCATCAAGATGTGGCCTCTCTTGACAGAGGTATCAGGGCTAAGTGGAGTGATTGGTTCACTGACTGATTAGCTCAATGGACCCCTGTCCCTCAAATGTATAACGGTAATGACTCACTTAAAAATTGCTCTCAGGTTTCCAAATCTCCTTCCTCACACCAATCTTGGAAGGAAAGAATTTCTTTTTTGTAAATGATAGTTTTTTATTTTTCAAAATGCACACAAATAGAGTTTTCAATATTTACCCTTGCAAAACCTCATGTTCTATATTTCTCTCTTCTTCCCTCCTCCCCTAGAAAGCAAATAATTCAATAAAGGTTAAACATGTGCACCTCTAAACATATTTCCACATTTTCATCCTGCACAAGACAGTCAGATAAAAAGAAAAAAATTAGAGAAAAAAACAAACAAACAACAACAAAAAGGTAAAAATACAATGTTGTGATTCACATTCAGAGCCCACAATTCTCTCTCGGTTGTAAATGGCTCTCTCCATCACAATCCAATCAAAATTGGCCTGAATCATTGTTGGAAAAAGCCAGGTCCATCACAGTTAATCATCACATGATCTTGTTGCTAGGTACAATGATCTCCTGGTTCTATTCATTTCCCTCAGCATCAGTTCCTCTAAGTCTCTCCAGGCCTCTTTGAAATCATCCTGTTGGTTGTTTCTTATAGAACAATAATATTCCATTACATTCATATGCCATAACTTATTCAGTTGGATGGGCACCCACTCAGTTTGAAGGAAGGTATTTTTTGAAAATAATTTTTTAGCTTTTCCTTTTTACCTCACCTGAAATTTCCCCGCAACCTTTGTCCTATCTCTCTTCCTAGCAAACCATCATATAGAACAAAGACTATTTTTTTTAACAGAAAAAGGAAAATTGGTTTTTAAAATATTATCATGCCCACTTAACAGACCAGAAAATTGAAGTTGAAAGATTGTATCTTCTTATCCACAGTCACGTTGTTAGTGTATAAAAGAGCAGAGATTTGAATCCAGGTCTTTCTGGTATCAAATCCATTCGTCTTCCCCTCTTCTGTGATTTATATTGTATTTTTGATAGTCATTACTAAAAGTGTAGAAAGAATAGTTAGCAAATTTGCTAATTGTTCTTTGCTATAATTAAATCTTCAGCAGAGGATGCTATAAAATGCTTATTGTCTCTTCAAAAAAGTCTGGACACCCTTTTAATTTTAATCTAGTTATTAGCATTTTCTGCATAATTGTTTTAAAATCTTGTTTTAAGATGAACAAAACGAGAAATCAAGCCCTAATTAATAGCATTGGCCAGTTTCCCATGTATAAATGCTCTGGCTAAAAATTTAACAATAGACTCTAGCTAGTTTTAGTCGACTCCTGGACTTTTTAATTTTGGCAAGAAGAAGATAAGAATGAGTGTGGTACAGAAGAATAAAAACAACCAAAAGAAAAGAGTAGGAAGCAAAAGACTGGCAAAATGGGCGTGCAAAAGGCACCTGAAAAATCAGAAAGAAGGGAAAAGAAAGGAAGAAAAGCAATCCCAAAAAGGAGAAGTTAGTGCAAAGGAACGAAGCTCACCTGGCGGAGAAGGAATTAAATAAAAATGAGGGACGGCGTCAGAAGCCAGAAATATGCTCTCTTTGAAGCCTGCATGAAGCGTGACTCTTGTGTTCTTAGGACTGGGTTTCCATTCGAGATGAGGGGACATTTTTATTTCATGAATAATCAACAAAAAGTTTTATTTCAAAATTCACGAGACGCCCAAAGAGATATCAAATCTTTTGCAGGAAAATGATTGGGGAACGGGTTGTGACTTGTTCCAAATTGCCAAAGAGTTTGAGCTGGTGTTTGTACTTCCTCCTTTCTGCTAAAGCAATTGTTTACAAGCATTCGATCTGTCCAGGGCCCATGTGGGTACAGCCCAGGCTGAGATGTTTCTCTCTTGAGTCTTTGGCAGTCTAGAGTCTTCCTTTGGGCTGCTTTTCTGGACCCCAGAAAGTCCCAGAAAACTGAGGGGATGTTGTCTCACTACTAATTATCACCCTTTCAGGAAAAAAAAGAAACCAGACGCGACTCGTCTGCATTTTATTGACTCAACTTCTCGCAGTTGCGCCAATGTTCTAAGAAACAAAACAGCCCCAAGAGCCGTAATTTTGCCTTTCCAGCTGTTGTCTTCCAGCCTGGTTTCTGTAGATTTCACAAAAAGATGTGTTCTCAGGAGGTTTCCCCTCCAAACTGGCAGGTTCGGAGGTCGGACTGGAGTCTGACTTCTTTTTAAAGTCACCCTCTAAACTCAGAGATTACTCGGAACTTAAGTCAAACTCCAGCGGCCCATGGAGGCTTTGGAGTGACTGTTGTTGGCAGAAAATGGACTATTTTTACCATGCCCAAGGGGCGATATGGAAGTATATTGCTTCCTTATTGACTTCAAAGGGAATTCCATATGTATAAGACATTGCCGGGAGTCTAGACAGGGATGACATTATGGGCCGTTTAAACATGGATCTGTGTTTCTACAATAGCAGCGTCTCTCTCCCCGGGACTTCCTCCATGGAGGGAACACTTTTCGAGGAGGTGCTGTTTATTACGTGCTCCTCAAAAGTCCTCTTGGATCAGCTTCACTGCCCCTGGGAACCACCTTGGGCTGCTGGGTTCTGTGCCAGCAGCAGAATGCCGCTCCTGGTGAGTCCTGCCAAGCTGACAAGGATGGGCACAGATAGTATGTCTGGCCTGCCATGACCATCCTCGACAACGCATTTTGAGTGTACTAGGTAATGGGAATAAGAGCCTGGTCTTGGATCAGGAAGGCTGAGCTAGAATGCTGCCTCGGTACTAACCATGGATGAGTCACTTAACAGTGACTCGGTGTCCTTCTCTGGAAAGTGTGGTGCAGTGGGCTCCATGGCCCCAAGACCCCATTAGAACCCCACATGTGCACTTTTTCCCTCTTTTTCTTGCTCCCATCCTTGATTCGCTGAATGACATTAGGGCTGACTCCTGTATGCTCTTCCCAGATTTGACTTTGATTTTCCACTCTGTGCTTGCTGAGAGGGTGCCTTTCTTACAAGACCCTCAGCTGGCTCCCCATTATTTTTCACGGGAAGTATAAACTTGATGCTTTCTCACCTTTCTTTCCTCTTGTCATCTTATTTTCTCCAACTCCCCTGGGCCTTGCCAAGAACAGACTGTCAATAACAGAAAGCCAGGAGAAGCTCTGTGTGCTCTCAGTGGAAGTTTGAGGCAGAAAGGAGATCTCATTTTGCTCTGAGGAAGTGATGAACCTCTCCAGGATGACAGTAACCTCCTCTTTGGGGATTGGTGGGGAGTGGTTGCGAAAATCCCATTGATTAAAATGACCTTTAAAAGAGAGAACCTAGTTAGGGGAAAAAAAGCCAGAGGTCAGGGCAACTGGGTGGTGCAGTGGGTAGAGCATCAGCCCTGAAGTTAGGAGGACCTGAGTTCAAATTTGGTCTCAGACACTTAACCCTTCCTGGCTGTGTGACCCTGGGCAAGTCACTTAACCCCAGCTGCCTCAGCAAAAAAAAAAAAAAAAAAAAAAGCCAGAGGTCCAGGGTCAGAATCCTGGCTCATCCACTTAATGCTGGGGAACTTTGGACCAGTCACTTCTTTGGGTCTCAGTTTTCTCCTCCATAAACTAATGGGTTTGATTAGATGACCCTTTAGTACCTAATCTGCACACTTTCTGTGTGTCTGACTTGGAATTAAATATTTTTGACAAGGTAGCAAGTTGAAGGGTCTATAGCCTAGGAGAACATATGTTCCAGGACATACGGTTTAATGGGTAGTCTGTAGAATTATCTATTTATATATATATATATTTATATTTTATATATATATATATATTTATATTTTGCTGAGGCAATTGGGGGTAAATGACTTGCCCAGGGTCACACAGCTAGGAAATGCTAAGTGTCTGAGACCAGATTTGAACTCAGATCCTTCTGATTTCAGGGCTGATGCTCTCTATTCACTATACCAGCTAGCTGTCCCCTTTCTCTAATTCTTTATGTCTTAGACTGCTAATACAAGTGGGTAAGTTGGGCCCCTGAATTAAACAGGAAGAAGAGGGCAGGCAGGACTCTCTGTGGGGAAATGCCCAACACCTTGATGGTTCCAGATTTCTCCCAGGAACAAAAGCTTGTCTTTTTAATACCATTATTCTGCCAATGCTTTTCTGTGGCTATAACAAAAGCAATATGAATAAGGCTCGCTGAGAGGTCAGTACAGAGAAGCCTGATGGGAATGCACAGCCTGCAGCGTATCACCAAGAAGAGTCAGGGGCAAGGATGTTATTAGTGAAAAGCATGACTAGGCAAAGAAGGAGATGGCTTGGCCCACGTCGAGAGCCAGGGGCATTGTATGCACTGCCCATGTAGGTGTGCGGGGTTCTCATAATGTCAGGAGAAAGCTCACGCCATGTTTGACCTGTTGTCCTGGAGACAACAAATGGAGGGGTACGAACCAAGATGGGGAGCCATGGGGGGACTCTTGAAAGGAAGCCCCACATAGCGGAGATCATGGATCCAGGAGGATCGTAAGATATGGATCCTCTAGGAACGGTTGCATGGCGGTGGTTGAGTCAGGCTCCCAAGGGCGTGGTTGGCCAGTGCTGGGAAGGCCAGATTTCCTTACCAGTAAAGTTCTCGATGGTCTCTGGGGTCTCTTTCCCCCTCTAGGCCTTTGATTCTGCGTCAATGACCTGAAAGAGGTAAGGTCCTCTTGCATGGATTTCACTTAATAGAAAGCACCTGGATGAGCAGACCCATGGATCACTGGACCAACAAGCTTCCTTAAGGTTGAGGTGAGCCCCTCCCCTTCTGTGTGAGCACCCATCTCCCGTGGAGGTCAGCTCCACCGCTGCGCACTTACTTATGGAAGACTCCAAGCAGTCTCATGATTTCGGCCTTCGCAGCTGCAAAGGCTATCGGCCCATTGGGGAGATGGTCCCCCCTCCCAATAAAAGACACACGTCTCTCCACCTGCAAAGTGTTTGCTTCCTTGGCAGTGATCCCAGAACATTTCTGAAAAGGTCTCGTCCCATGCGAGATGAAGCTGAACGGAGACTGTCAGTGATAACGGCAAGCTGTGTTGATGAAGCCCCTACTATGGGAAGGTGTTGAGCGGGTCCCTCATTCTGCCATTGGGTGGAAGGAAACAACAGGTAGAAAAGTAAATCTGAGTTCGCTCCCAGGTAATCGCTGTGGAGAAGGGGCAGGGAATGAGTGAGTGTAGGCGTGTAGGGGCCAGAACGGGTGAGTTAGACTTTGAGAGGCATTGAATGTCAGGGAAAGGTGTTTATCTGTTCCTTGCGGGGGTCAGTAAGTAACAGGAAGAGCATCTGCAAAGCCCTTGAATGTTCCATTTTCACAATATCTCCACGAGGGAGGGGCTATTATTAGCCCATTTTACAGGTGAGACAACTGGCCGATGGAAGGGGTTATAACCAAGTAAATAACCAAGGCAGGATTTGAACTCAGGTTTGCCCTGACTTCAGGACATTGTGCCCCACCCCCTGGGCAACTTTACAGACTGCATGACCCCAGAGTGAGACTCAAGAACGAGAGGAAGGAGGACGTTCACCAGGTAAAATCCAAAGAGTAGAAGTAAAGTTTTCAGAGGTAAGCCAACCGGACAAAGGGCGATGAGCTGCCTTTGGTCAGATGTGCCGTAAGGAGCGAGCCCGGGAGGCCCCTGCCTCACCAGCCCTGCCGGGGTCTCTGAGTCTGAGAGAAGTGCGTGCATGGGGTGACTTCCCTGCTCAGGAGAAGCCGGGGTTTTGCTGCTGGGGAAGGGGCTCACCCTGGGGAAGCTCAATGTGTTGTGCTCTTCCCCTGGTGGTCAGGAGCCAGACTCTGCTTCCTCCAGAACAGCCAGTGAGTTAGTGATAGTCTGATTATTCACTAGAATGGCCTTCCCACCACTCAGCACAGTGTCTGGTACACAGCAGGTGCTTAATAAATACCAGCACAAGGAATGATTACTAGGTCTGCTCCTCCGTCTCTATGAGAGACTTGTGGGGAGGGACTTTGCCTCTTGTAGGCCGCTGACACAGGACCTCAGGCCTCCAGGGAGGAGAGAGCTCAGAAGGTAGTTATAGAGCGCCTTCATTTTATGTTTAGGGAACTGAGGCGGGGGGAAGTTAAGCAACGGTCAGGAGTCCCACCCTCGCAGAGCGTTCATAATAAATTCAGGAAATGTAATTCTTACTCATAGTTTCTGGACGATTGGTCCCAAATGAATTCTCAGAGCAGGAAGAACTAACTATATTTTGGAAAGTAAATATGTTTCACTTCTACCCAGAGAGTTTATGAGTTCTTGCTGGCTTGATTTCAAGCTTATGGTTGTTATTGAAAACGCAGCCATTTCTTAGAAGACCTGAAGGAACCATTTATCGTCGGCCCGGGCCGTGTTGGGCGTGGGATGTGCAGCAATGCTGCAGAGAAGATGAATGGCATGCGCCCTACTGGTCACTGGGCCATAAGAACCGAAGAGAGCCGGGCTGGGCTGTAAGGCTTGGCTGGAGAGCGGGCTCCTCCCCACCAGAGAGCCTTCCCGGCTGAGGAGCTGTGGTCCGGCAGCAGGGAAATCCATCACGAGCCCCCGGGGGTCCGGCCTGAGCAAGATGGCAGATCACCAGCCAGGGGCGGCCTGCTAGCTCTGGACCATGTTAACCAAGAAGGATGGACACGATTACAGCGGACGGACGCGATTCACCGACCCTGAACCCCGCGTGTGAGCCCCAAAACACAAGTGCATGTGAGATTTGGAAAAGTTCCAGTGGAAGGGAAGAATCTCCTTCTAGCTCCTCACTCTGTGCCCCCAAATCTGTGTAGCAGGCTGAGCTAGCTAACAAATGGGCGGGGGTTTATGCATCAGATCCAGGCTTTAATTGGGGAGGCGCTGGAGGAACCGGGCTCAGCGGAGAGGCAGACACCTGAGGGATGGCGATTCCATCGCTATCACGTTTCCCCCCAAGGGCCCAGAGCCAAAGGTCTTTGGGAGGTTTGTATGAGCTGAGAAGGGGCCCCCTCAAATGGCATGAAAAGTGGTTGGCGAATGGCCGGGGTCCGGCCAATCACTCCCTCTGTGGCTTCATTTGTTTCCCAGAAATAATAATAATAATAACAGTAAGCACAACAACCACCTCAGAACCGTAGGAGCTGCCTCAGCCATCAAGGAAGGTAGGCTTCGAGTCCCAAGAAGGAAATGAGGGAAGGAGATTAAACCTGACGGAGGATGGTGGCCCAAATGAACATCTTTATTCACGCTCCCTCACAACGAGGAGGCAAATCTCATTAGGCGGGGCGTGGAGTGTGTTGTGTAATAAGACACAATTTTCAACATGCACATAACACAGGGGCAATTAGGAATGCCGGCGACGCAGCGGGGACCCGCTCGAGGAGGAATCAGATGGGAGCCCGCTTTGAGGGAATGTGCAGCTTGATTCGGAGCGGCAAATAATGAGGAAACATCCTGTCTCCAGCATCGCCACCATTGTCATGAAAGGTGTTCGCTGACAGCTTAACAAAGGCCACTGTGTGGGAACAAGTTTCTGAAAAGCTCAGCCCGAGATGTGCAGGCTCCGACGTACTTGTCAGGTGCTGCAGGCGGCGGGAGCCCGACACGCTGCCAGCTGGGGACGAGCTCCGAGACCGGCCGCCTCCCTGCCCGCCGAGCCCCATCCGGGCCTGGGAGTGCCAGGCAACTCTGGGGCCTGGGAGTGCTGGGCCTGGGAGTGTTGGGCCTGGGAGTGTTGGGCCTGGGATTGCTGAGCTGGGAGTGCCGCGCCTGGGAGTGTTGGGCCTGGGAGTGTTGGTCCTGGGAGTGAAGGGCAGTGCCCGGCTTTGGCAGAAATGAAAAGGCTCCGGCCTGCCGGCCCCAACATTTCTTAGCAAACCTCGCTTTGTATCTAGAAGGTAAAAGTTAATTTTACCTGTGGGAAGAATCTCCTTAACCTAAATTAAGAGAATTAAGACCGTCATAGTCTGACTAAACTAGATCCCTTTTTAAGTAAAGGCAGCAGATGGTGGACGGGACAGACGGCTGCATGTGGCCTGGAAGAGCTGGATTCAGGCAAGTCATCTGTAGGAACCTCCTCTTTCTGCAGATCTCGTACCTTCAATGAGCAATCTAGTACATAGAGTGTTAAATCTGGAGTTATTGGACCGGGTCAGATCCTGCTTCAGGCCCTAACTATGATCTTAGGAAATTATCTCCTTAAACCTCAGCTTCTTCCTCTGTGAAATGGAGATGACAATAGTACCTTCCCAATGGCTTCTTGTGAGGGCTATATATGGAAAGTGCTTTGTCATCCTTAAGGCATGATTTACATGTTGTGCATAATGAGAAGCTTTATTATTATTAATTTGCATAATGTGCATGTGTTTGTGTGCTCTTGTTGTCTCTGCTGATAGAGTGTAAGCCCTTTGAGGGCAGGCTTGATTTCACTTTTGACTTGATCCAAGATCTAGCATAGTGCCCAGCAGCATAGTGCCCAGCAGGTACCGTTTGATTCTAAAATGCTTGTTGAATTAAAAGTCAATTCTCTGGGCTGAAATCTCTGGTTAAATCATCTCTAAGATCTCTCCTTGTTCTAAAATGAGTGATTGTGTGAACATGAGGTGGGAGCAAAAGACATCGACCCAATCCTCCCAAAAGCTGCCTCTAGAAAATGATCTAACTGGTGGTTTATTACCTGTCACACTGACATTTTTTTAATTAAAGCTTTTTATTTTCACAACATGCATAATTTTTCAGCACTGACCCCTACAAAACCTTCCAAATTTCCTCCCCCTTCCTCCCACCGCCTCCCCTAGATGGCAAGTAATCCAATATATGTTACACATGTTAAATATATGTCAAATCCAATGTATGCATACATATTAATACAGTTATCCTGCTGCACAAGAAAAATCAGATCAAAAAGGAAAAAAAATGAGAAAGAAAATAAAATGCAAATGAACAACAAAAAGAGGGAAAATGCTGTGTTGTGGTGCATCGACGTTTAAGCAATGTCTGCGTGCTAATGCTGTGAGTCCCACAGATTGGGACAACAACAAACAAATAAATAACCCCTTCATGTGCTATTGCCGTCCCCTGAGGTTAATCATCCTATATATTACATACATATAGACCCATGGGAAAAAAGCCAAACTCCCACGAAGTCCCTGGGAGCTCCTGGGAATGGAGGCCGCGTGAATGTGGTATCCAAGTCATGGTGATTCTCTCACCGTGACTGCCGGCCAAGACAGCTTTATTCTGAAATGAGGGAAGTCTGAGGAGCTGGGGAAACATAAGGTGCCTCGCTGGCTGCTGTTACAAAGGCTCATGGAAGCAGTTTTAGCTGGGATTAAATAACTGGGAGGGAAGGGTTGGTACTGGCCACCAGGGTATCATTGCACAGGCCATAGTCTTAGAACCTCAGAAAGCTTATCTTATTTTCCGAGCCAGACCCGAGTCCAGGCGAGTCTCTGGACGAGGGTGATTTTGTTGTCTGGCCATCTAGAGAAGTGGTCGTCTTATGAGCTTGACTTAGTCCTTGTAGGTGGATTAATCATGGGAACTGTTGGTTTAATGGTGTAATTGTAGGCCTTTGTCTTGTGTTCTGGAAGGAGTAATGGGTACAATTTCTCATTGGGATGGGGATCAGTTTTCTGCTAGGGACTGAGTCTGAAATGAAAGGTCATTGTGGGAACCTAGACTGCATTTCTTTCAAGGCAATTGTCTGAGAATGTCCACGTACCTCAAATGCGGGCTTTCTGTGAGTTTCTCCACCTCATCTGTCCTCTCCTCCTAAAAGAACCTCACATTCTACTTTACTGGAAACATAGGAGCAAACCTTGAGGATCCTCTTCCCTACTCCTCTCCTCAAACCCCCCTTTATGTCATCATCCCTTTTATTTATTTATTTATTTATTTATTTATTTATTCATTCATTCATGTATTTATTTATTTATTTATTTATTCATTCATTCATTTATTTATTTATTCATCTATTTATTTATTTACTTGTTTGTTTGTTTGTTTGTTTGTTTTTTTTATTTCTTTTGCTTAATTCTCTGGGATGGTGGGATTTTGTCTTTGCTAAAGCCTTCCCCCATTTCCAGAGCTGTATGATGCAATGGGTGACCTCCAGCTCATTCTTCCCATCTCCTCTGGGTGCCTGCCCCATCACCGTTCTTTCTTTCCCTTTCATCTCCAATATTTCATTTTTTAATGTATTCTGCCTATCCACATCTGCCTATGGACACATTCGGGTCTTTGATCCTTGTTTTAAACAGCAAACAAATAAATAACCCCTTCATTTGCTATTTTCATCCCCTGAGGTTAATCATCCTGTATATGTACATACACATAGATCCATAGGAAAACAGCCAAACTCCCACCAAGTCACTTCCACCCACAGCTTCCATTCACGGTCACTCCCTGATACTCGGCAATTTGGCTCCAATTCCTGGAGACGATCTCAACTGTTCCCACCCAAGTTATCCACTTTCTCTTCACTGGGAAGTGCGGATCTCAAGCTTCATTTTTCTTGATCTCCCTTAGGTTTTAACCCTCCTAGGCCACGCTCCCTTCCATGGCGTTTCTTTTTCCTTGGCTTCCTCTTGCTACCTGTCTCCTTGCTCCTTGTGTCCCGTGCAGACTCATCATTGTCTCACTCATCAAGACTGGATGGTCTTCTATATTCTCATCCCTTTTTCATATGCACGCACCCTCTTGGTGATCTTCTGCACTTCCCAGGGAACAGAATTGTCTTATCACATCTATATATTATTCATTCATCTGTAGAAAATCGATCAAATTTATTAGCTGATGGAAAGCAGGCCAAGGGTCCCCAAACAGCCGTGTTTACCTGGGTACTTTCAGTCCTCCAGGAGCATCATGGTGAGGTTGCTGGGAATCCCCAATGCTCAGCTCCCGGGCGGGTTTCCTAAGGGTGGCGGGGCGGGGTGGGGGGAGAAAGGCAGTGCTCCCTGCTTTCAGGAGCACAGTGCCTTGTACTTGTGGATGCTTTGTAAATCTCACTTGAGTTTTGATTATTATCATTTAAAACAATGGCACTTTTTAGAATCCAGAAAGAGACACAGATTGAGAGAATCGTTAGAAAGTTTTACCCCAAAGTGGGGCAAGAAGTGGCAAGAAAGCGTGAAACAATTCTGAATGAGCCTCTAAAATGTAATGGTCAGGCAATTGCATTGAAACTATCCACAATTTAGTTTCCACCTGCGCTCTCTCTCTCTGTCTCTCTGTCTCTCTCTCTCTCTCTCTCTGTCTCTGTCTCTGTCTCTCTGTCTCTCTGTCTCTCTATCTCTCTCTCTCTGTCTCTGTCTCTGTCTCTCTGTCTCTGTCTCTCTGTCTCTCTCTCTCTCTCTGTCTCTCTGTCTCTCTGTCTCTCTCTTCTCTCTCCTTCCTCCTTCTCTCTCTCTCTCTTTCTCTCTCTCTCTGTCTCTCTCTCTCTGTCTCTCTCTGTCTCTCTGTCTCTCTTTCTCTCCTCTCTCTTTCTCTCCTCTCTCTCTCTCTCTCTCTCTCTCTCTCTCTCTCTCTCTCTCTCTCTCTCTCTCTCTCTCTCTCTCTCCCTCTCTCTCTCTGTCTCTCTCTCTGTCTCTCTTTCTCTCTCTCTCTTCTCTCTTTCTCTCCTCTCTTTCTCTCTCTCTCTCTCTCTCTCTCTCTGTCTCTCTCTCTCTCTCTCTCTCTGTCTCTCTCTCTCTCTGTCTCTCTCGTCTCTCTCTCTCGTCTCTCTCTCTCTTTGTCTCTGTCTCTCTCTGTCTCTCTCTCTTTGTCTCTCTCTCTCTTTCTCTCTCTCTCTCTCTCTTTCTCTCTCTCTCTCTCTCTTTCTGCCTCTCTCTGTCTTTCTCTGTCTCTATTTCTGTCTCTAGATATAATACATATGTATATATGTATTTGTTGCTAATGTGGCTGAGCAATGATTTCTTCAAATCTGCACTTCATCTTCCCTCTCAGTGATTGTCCTCCACGTCTGCCCTGCTTCCCATCACTTCTCAGGATGTCCACGTTCCTTGAAGACTCAGCTTCAGGGCTATGGGAATATAAGTACATTAAAGCACTGTGGAGAGAGACATTCTGTAAAGCAACCTGGAACTATGTTCCCCTTGATTCTAAACCGTGCATCCCCTTTGATCCAGCTCGAGCTTTCCTAGGGACATCTTCCAAAGAACTTAAAAAAAGAGGAAAAGTAACTAAGTGCACAAAAATCTTTACAGCTGTTATTTTGGTGGTAGTAAGAAAATAGAAATAGAGAATGACCTTCTGTCTCAAAATCACCAACTGCTTATTGCACACCTCCAACTGGTTGTCTCACAAAAATCTTAAATTCAACTTGACCCAAACTGAGCCCATTATCTTTTTTTTGTTTGTTTGTTTTTGTTTTATTTTTATCTTATTATTTTAATAGTTTTTATTTGCCAGATATATGCATGGGTCATTTTACAGCATTGACAATTGCCAAACCTTTTGTTCCAATTTTTCCCCCCCTTCCCCCCACCCAGATGGCAGGTTGACCAAAGCATGTTAAATATGTTGAAGTATAAATTAAATACAGTATATGTACACATGACCAAATAGTTGTTTTGATGTACAAAAAGAATCAGACTTTGAAATAGTGTACTATTAGCCTGTGAAGGAAATCCAAAATGCAGGCGGACAAAATTAGAGGGATTGGGAATTCTACGTAGTGGTTCATAGTGATCTCCCAGAGTTCTTTCGCTGGGTGTAGCTGGTTCAGTTCATTACTGCTCTATTGGAACTGATTTGGTTCATCTCATTGTTGGAGAGGGCCACGTCCATCAGAATTGATCATCATACAGTATTGTGGTTGAAGTATACAATAATCTCCTGGTCCTTAGGCCCATTATTTTTGCCCCAAATTTCCTTGTAACAGTCAGGAGCACTCCCATCCTCCTAATTCCCTTGGTTCTCAACCTACATGTTGTTCTTCATTTCTCTCTTACCCTGAATTTATGTATTGTCAATTCTGCCTCCTTCTCCAGGACCACGTGCTCCCTTCCTTCTCTCCTCTGACATGTTCACCCATTGGACGGGAAAGGGAAGGAAACTCTGAAAGAAGTGGCTTTTGGATGGTCAGAATGAGGTCCAGTCTGAGAGCACTGCTGCCATAGGTGCTCCTTACTTCTGCCTTTTCTCTTTCTCTGTAATCTCACCTCCTCACAAACTCAGTTATCATCTCTGTGCAGATGAGGTCCTGGCTCTCTCTATGACCCTTTCAGGCCCAAGTCTATGATCCTGTCATGTCTTGAGATGCTAACCAATGTTCGGGGAGGGAGAAGATCTCTAAGAATGTGACATGTTGCATGTGATGTAAATCCATGCTGGTAAGGAAGGTCTGGGAGTGCTGCCATTCTGTTCTCTGCAGGATTTCCCTGACTCTCGTTTTCTCTCTTGTTGGCTACTTTTTTGGCTTTCACAAATCAGTTCTTCCCCTGAATGGGAAAGCTTTACCCCCAAACTCATAGGGCTCAAAACCTTGCTCCCTGACGCTTTCGTTTGGGAATTTACATTTTCAAGAACAGAGTTCTCATATTGGTATTTGATAGCAGTATGTCGTTGGTAGCTTTTGGTCAAAAAAGTTAAAAAAATAACCCTTCTATCATGTTTTTACCCATATATCATACAGCACCTTTATAGAGGCAACTGATGGGCTGGCTAGAAGGCTGGACCTGGAGTCAGGAAGACCTGATTTCAGTGTGGTCTCAGACATTCACTAATGGTGTGATTCCAAATAAGTCACTTGACCTCCATTTGTATCAGTTTTATCAATTATAAAATGGACATAATAATAGCACTTCTCTTGCAGAATTGTTGTAATGATCAAGGGAAATATTTGTAAAGTGCTTGTAAAACTGAAAGTCTTATGGAAATGCTCCTCCTATAAGAGGAAGTCTGTAACCCAAATGAAAACGAAGCACTAATCAATCATAATTCAAGTTAGCTAAAAGATACCAATTAAGTGCTTAAGTTTAATATTTCTTTATTACTCTTATTTTTGAAGTTCATATGGAATTACATAATTCACATTCATGCAAATATTAACAGTGTTATTTTAACTTAACAATATAAATAAAATCCAAATCAATCTGATGAGCTGCATATAGGATCACTCAGACCAATTATCCATGCTTCAAGTAACTCACTCTGTTTGACCCCTGCTGTCATAACTGGAACCACTATCATGGCATATGATAGAGGTTGGCCTCTAAGTCCCATAGCCTTTGTGAAGAAGGAGCAGGAGGAAGAAGAGGAGGAGAAAAAGGGAGAGAAGGAGGAGGAGGGTCAGAAGGATAAAGAAGAAGAAAGAAGAAGGAAGAAGAAAAAAGAACAAGAACAAGAAGAGGAAGAGAAGGAGGAGGAGGCAAAAGAAGAAGGAGGAAGAGGAAGGAGAAGGAGGCAAAAGAAGGAGGAAGAGGAAGGAGAAGGAAGAAGGAGAAGAGGAAGAAGAAGAAAGAAGAAGAGAAGGAGAAGGAGGGGGAGGAGGAGAAAGAAGAAGGAAGAGGAGGAAGAAAAAGGAAAAGAAGAAAGAAGAAGGAGAAGAGGAAAGAAGAAGGAGGAGGAAGAGGAAGAAGAAGGAGAAGAAGAAAGAAGAAGGAGAAGAAAAAAGGAAAAGGAGAAGAAGACAAGAAGAAGAAGAGGAGGAGGAGGAGGCAAAAGAAGAAGGAGGAGGAGGAAGGAGAAGGAAGAAGGAGAAGAGGAAGAAGAAGAAAGAAGAGAAGGAGAAGGAGGGGGAGGAAGAGAAAGAAGAAGGAAGAGGAGGAAGAAAAAGGAAAAGAAGAAAGGCGAAGGAGAAGAGGAAAGAAGAAGGAGGAGGAAGAGGAAGAAGAAGGAGGAGAAGAAAGAAGAAGGAGAAGAAAAAAGGAGGAGAAGAAGAAAAGAAGAAGAGGAGGAGGAGGAGGAGGAAGAAGATAGAGATTCATTATCACTTTATCACTCAAAGGAGTGAATTGATGATGATGAAAAATGCTTAGTTTTAATTTGGGTTACAGACTTCCTCTTACAGGATCATCGGATTGAAAGTTAAGAGGGGCTGTGGAGATCCTGCCAGGTCTAATGCTTTCACTGATCAGGAAACTGAGGCTGAAAGAGAGAAAAAAAGATTTGCTCAAGTTGACCCTGATCTCCCACTCCCAAAGTACAGCACAGGATCTGATCCCACATTGTAACTCCAAGCCAGGCCCCAAGAGCGCCAACTTCCATCTGAAAAGAGTTCTGGATTTCATTGTCAGGAGACCTTGATTCAAATCTTTGTTCTGAATTAGCTTTGTGACCTTGGGAATACTCTTCCCCTAAACTTGACTCTCTGAGTCTGAGTCTTTAAAACGAGGGGATTGGACTCAACGATGTCTGGGGCTCTCTCCTGCTCTACATCTATGAACAGCTAATCAATCCTCAAGCATTTATGGAATACTTACTATGTACCAGATACTATGTGAGATTTCTTACCCTAGTCCCATTTCTCATTCCAATCCCTTCTTGGAATGAATTGACTACTTTCTACCGGGGGAGACAGCAAGGACACTTAGACACAGTACAGATGACAAGTGAATAAACAAAGCTCTCTAACAAGCAGTTAAATACGAGGCAGTTTGAGGGGAAAGCATCACCCTGCGTGTATGGAGGGATGGAGAAAGGCTTCGGGCAGAAGATGGTGTTTGAGATGTAGCTTAAAGAAAGATAAATGATTCTTTGGGGCAGAGGTAAGAAGGGAGGACATCCAAGACAGACAGATGATAAGTAGATAGATAGATGTAGAAAGAGGAAGATGGATGACAGATGGATAGATAGATGGAAGATGATGGATAAATGGGTGGCGTTAGGCAGTTAGAAAGCCAGCCCAGGAAGTGATTGAAATAAGGAGGGATAGAAATTTGGAGAGAGAGAGAGAGAGACAAGTTATTTATTAAGCATTATGTGCCAGGCACTACACTGAGCCCTAGCAATACAAATGCAAACTGGCAAGATAGCCCCTGACCTCAGGGAGGGGACGTTCTAATGAGGAGCAGACAACACTGAAAGGGGGACCCACAAAGAATGGGGGAGAGCGGCTAGTCTGAGCCACGTGAGAGAACGTGGAACATCAGTGGCAAAGGACCGATGTCCGATTCTATGAGCTTCAAGTTCTTTATAAAAGTCTCCTTGTTCCCTTCAGTTCAGTTCGGTTCCCCAACATCTGTTAAGGCAGTAAGCATGCTAAGAGAAAAGGAGATGGCTTTCGTCCTATTGGAGCTTCCATTCCACTGGGGAGCCATGAGGGGTCAGACATCCGGGTGACTGGCACGGGGCACTTAGTTTTGCCCTTTGCTTTTTCCTCAATCATTTTTATTTTCTGACTGCCACAGTGTCAACCCTGTCTTGGGTGCCATCTTGGTCAAGATGCTGACACATTCTAGGTTGAAGTTTCAAAACTGCAGTCTATTCTGGAGAGCTTTAAAGGGTAAGAGAAAATGTCAGAACTGTTCACAAATATCATGTATATGATTTTTTTTAAACTTGGAAAGTTACATACTCAAAACTCTAATCAGTCCACCTGGACTTTGCAATCCCTTGTTATTGTAGATTCACGAAGATTAGAGTATGGGTAAAGAAAATGGTATTTGATGGATGACTCCTCTGAGATCGCCACGTTTCTCTGTTAGTGCTGGCCCGGGAAGCCATGGGAAAGGGAGTTCATGACTTCAGTCAATTAGCTGGGTCTCCTTAATCCCTCGGGATAGTTTTCATCTGTTTTATCATGTCTACTACTTTAATGAAATTTTACAGATCATCAAAGAAGAGACTCATAGTGAAAGGAGAACTTGCAGTAGCCCCCACCCCCTCCACACACACACACGTAACGCACAATACACAACTTGAGCTCAGTCTAAAACTTCACAAGAAAGCAGCCATGCTCTCCAGAGGCAAATGCTAACTGGAGTGATATTAAGAAGGAAGTTATTTCTTTTATTTTATGCTCTTATTGGTGGAGGAGACAAATATATTTGCTGATTATGAACCCTAATGATAGAGCAGTTTATAATTCCCCAGAGCATCAATGTGGTCATTAGCTCAGATGTGTCACGTTGAATTGCTTTCCTCAGTGTCTAATTATTTGACCTTTATTTTGATTAGAAGGGGGATTTTTTTTGGTAGAAGCCACTCTCTGATATTTAGGAGTAGGAGTTCAAAGGATCTCAGGGATTAAAGGAGGAAAAAACACCTCTTCTTTTCATAGGTTACCTCAAAGCAAACTCTTTTTGCTAAACTTAGGCCATCTTTCCAATTTATAGTTTTTTAATCATTCTGTTGAGCAGTTATTTATTTGATTTCCACCCTTCTACTTGACAACTCTGTGTTTCCAGCCACCTGGACATCTAGCTCTTCCCTGGACTTGGACATCCATCTCCCACCTCACTGCATTTGCACAGGTTTTTTCTCTTGTCTCAAATGCAGTATCTTGTCATGGCCACATCACCGAGTCATCGTTCTCCAAGGTTCAGTTTAATTGTGTTGTGCACTGAAATATTGGAAGAAATTTAAGAATTTTTTTTATGGCAAAAAAATTAGAAAAAATGATTAGAAATTTAAGAATTGATAAAATCATAGATGAATGGAGAACAGAGCATTTTATCAATGTATTTATTCCTTCCATGGAAAAATCAGATACTCAAAGCAAGGGACCATTGACTTTTTGACTTGTTATTTTTCATACTTGGCATATAGTAGGTGCTTAATAAATGCTTGTTGAAAAGATGAACCCGTCTTGAGGGTGAAAGCCTTGATAGTCTCCTTGACTATTCCTTCTCCTTCATCTCTCATACCCAGGCAATCACCAAGTTCCATTATTTCTTCCTTCAGATATCTTTTCCATTTTCTCTCTTCTCCTGATTTCTATTCACACCTCATAGTGCCAGCCCCTTCACAGGGATGAAATCCATGGAGGCAGGCCACCTGTCCATTGCCTCTTGAACCATAGTTACCAGTCAATCTTGTGAATTAATAAAAAAAAAAAAAAACAACACTTCCTTTTGTTCTTTCCCACAAGCTTTCTCTCTTCCTTTCACATCTGTACTCATTTCCTTCAGTGGGTGGGTGTACTTATCACCCATCTTAGGAGCCAATATTCAAGTGTCTCATGGAAAGGATAAGGTTGAAAAACCTAGACTTAGGTAAATATCTCGGAAGCTTCCTGGTTTTTCAAACAGTTGAAGGAAAGGTTTCTGAAAATGTCAAAAACGCTATTACAATAGACTGTATATTCCAGGGACTAAGAATAGCAGGCAGACTAACTTATCAAGCTCCAGATTTTGTCTGAGCCAGAAAATTTAACTGCTTATGAATGGTAGATAAATTAACTTTGTAAACTATAAGACACCATTGAGATGCTCTAGTCTACAAGTCAAATATTTCCTGCTAGGAAGAGGATATGACTGGGAAGAGGGAATGAGGATTTAATAGCATTTGATTCTCCATAGAAAATATATTCTAAAGCCTCTGGTAGGTTCTGCTAAGCTAGGAAAGCATTAAGTAAAATCCTGGGGGCCAACTTAGCCTGCTCTTCAGAGATCAACCTAAGGAAGTATAGAGAAATATATCAGCCTGAATCTGAACACTCAGAGACAGGTTCTTTGACCCTGGGAACCTAAAAGACAAAGAGAGCCACAAAGTGACTTCCATTCCTCTGTGGACCCTTTTCACTTCCTCGGTGACAGTGATGGGGACAGGAGGAGAAAAAGACATAGAAGGAGCAAAGGATGAAATACCACAGCCACTGACGAACATTAATTTAATTACCGGTACTCTGAATAAAAGACTCATTTTGACCACTGAGTGAACATATCAATATGACTTCCAGATAAGATGGAGGTCGGAAAAGATCATGAACATCTGACCTACTTGCCATGCATCGAGAAGTGCCAGTTAGGGGTAAAAGTTGCTGAAAATATAAACTTATTCCTTTGTAAAATGGTGGATTTAGCTGAGGATGATTAATGGCACTGTATCATAAAACAGGTAAAAAGTAGTTGAGGGGAAAAGAATTTTTAATTTTCTTTATTTAATTTAATTCAAATAATAGCCTTTATTTTTTATTCTAGCTTTTTATTTACAAGATATATGCACGGGTCATTTTTCAACATTGACCCTTGCAAAATCTTCTGTTCCAACTTTTCCCCTCTTTCCCCCCACCCCATTCCCCTACATGGCAGATAGTCCCATATATGTTAAATATATTAAAGTATATGTTAAATACAATATATGTATACATAGTTATTCAGTTATCTTGCTGCTCAAGAAAGATCGGATCTAGAAAGAAGGTAAAAAAAAACTTGAGAAGGAAAACAAAAATGCAAGTACATAATAACAGAAAGAGCAGAAATCAATAGCCTTTAATTTTCAAAATATATGCAAAGATAGTTTTCAGTAGTCATCCCTGCAAAACCTTGTATTCCAAATTTTTCTCTCTCCCTTCCCCCCTGACAGAAAATAATCCAACACACACACACACACACACACACACACACACACACACACACACACACACGCACACACACACACACACACACATGAAACATGTACAATGGAGATTATTTTTAAGAAAGATTAACATCAATCGCAAATAATCCATGACTTGGCAATGACATTTTGAGATGGAATTGGAAGAAGAAAGAAAATGGAACAACCTTCTTGGTATTTATGTTAACATCTAATCTCATGACCAACAACCATTTCCACCATATTGGTTTATGAAATTAAGTTTTTGTTGAACAAATGATTTTAGAAATGATTTTAAAGAAAGTAAAGTCAAGAATAGGAGCTTTCCAAGATCAACTGTACTCAGAAGAAAATGACTCCATTAAAAATATTAAGGGGTTAGTTTTCAAGATATCTTAAAAAGAAGAATATACCAGAGTACTGGAATAAAATCTTGAATATGGAAAAAGTCAGCTTCCCTGAATATCCACTGACTCATTTTTATTCCTATAAAATTCTGATGGGCATGATCTGAACAGATCTTGGGAACGTTTGAGGAAAATTTGAGAAGAGAAGAAAATTTGGAATATGAAATAAAGGTATATTTATTGTTTATTAAAAACTACACCAGTTTATTTAGTAGAGAAAACCTATCCTTGGCACCTTTCTTTTCAAGAAAGTTTTTTTTTCATGAGATTCCTTGATAGATCATGAATTAAAATAACTTTATTCAATTATCCTGTGATGATTAACACTGCACAAGATGTAAAACTGGGCAATGGATGCTAATTTACCACTGTCATAGAAAGTGAAACTTCCTCTAGAGGGTTAGGTCCTCTAGATGCTTCTGTTTGCTGATGACATCATGCTGATTTTTGTCAAATCCCAGGATATTACTGAATTTTTTTCAATGAGATCCATAATTGATAAAAAAAATGAACTTTGACAATCTAAATGAAAAAAAAAAGACACACAAATAAATTATTTTTTTAAGGTGAAAAAATGCAAGTAAATGGGTACTCCGTCAGTTCATAAATTCCTAGTGAAAGCCTAGAAGGACCACAAGGCAAAAGGGAGATGGGTGAGGGGGAAAGCATTGATAGAGCCCTTCCTATTTACCAGACATGGCACTAAACACTTTCTACAAATATTATCTTCTTGGCTTTTCAGAACAATCCTGCAAGATGTGCTCTTTATTATCCCCATGTTGTAGTTGACCAAATGTAGGCAAACTCAGAAACTTAAATGCTTTCCAAAGGCTACACAGATCATCAGTATCAGACTTTTGGTTTGATTTTAGGTATTTTTGAGTTGAAGCCCAATGCTCTGAGCCACCAGCTTTTAGCACCTTTGAGGGTTCAAGGATTATGTTTGGGAAATCCCGCCATCCTTCCAATGATTCCTGAGACAAAACCCTCTCTTTTAGGCTCTGCTCTCCTTTTATGTCGTCCTGTGCCTGGGAATCAGGCACTACAGTCCTCAAAGCTTCTGTATCTCAGGACCCAAAGGGAGATGGGAAGACAGGGTCATGAGGAGAAAGCAGCGGTATTTCCAGTGATGAATTTCATATAAAAGTGGTCCCCAAACCGTCCCCTAAGATGTGTAGCCCTGTCACAGCTTCTAGTGGGCTTTCCCTTACTAGAGGTCTTCAAGTCAGGATGGGCTGACCACTGTACCTGTAGCTTGGAAAAGGATTCTGGTTAGGAAATCACTGGATTCAGTATCCATCAGGGCTTTTTCCAGTTCGAGAATTTGTGAATGAGTTGTGATAACCATTCTTGGAGATAATAGTCACATTGATCCTGGATCTAACTAAAAATAATTTAAAGATACCTTGAATAATAAAGTGAAATGTAAAACATTAAGTGGGTTTTCCTTCCCTTGGATAATAATAAAGTTTCTTTTATGACTAGCTCAGTCCAGTCTCAGGGGCCCCAGGCTGTTCATCTATAAAATGGGTGGAGGGCTGGATAAGGTGGCCACAGGGGCCCCTTCTGGCATTAAAAGCCTTGCACCCAAGAGCTTCGGGATTCTGCCCCGTAGCTCTCCGTGCCAGTGAATAGTTCCTGAACTTTCAAAGCCATCTTTCCCATCTCCCAGCTTGGCTTTGTTCTCCACCACTTATTTATCGAAGTCTTTGCAGGTGTGTGCACGGCTGAACTTTCCGTTTTATGAGTTGTGCGCCGCATTTATTACTATCATCTGCTCGTGGCCAGTTATCAGGGAAAACATTTGCTCTGTAAATGTAATACTGACGGAGGTGCTGAGCACAAAGGACACAGGCTATTGCAAGCACAAAAGCCTTGATGGTATTTGGCAGGGACTGGGCTGCTTTCTCTCAATATTAAAGGTGAAAAGGGCTTGGTGAACAAACGCAAAGACATTTTCCCAGCCAACATATATGTGGAGGCCACAGTGTTTTTCTTCCAGGGAAGACACATGGCTGTTTTAGAGATAGCCTCATAAACCCATAAAATCAAACTTGCCTTTTGAAAACAGAGAGGAGCTCCAGGAATATCAAGCAATCCAGACTCAGGGATGGCAAAGGGAATACGTAAGAGGGGCTCCGGTGGAGGTCCTCTCTCTAGGCTTGGTCGGGGTGTTTCACTGTGCCGCGGAAGGCTCCTCAGAGAGTCTGGGAGGAATTAAATCTCCATGCCCCATTCAACCCAGGCTCTCTTTTTCTCTCAAAGACAGTCGTTTGGTTCCAATAGGGAGGATGATTTTTGAGATGCTGTCCCTGGTCTTGCAGTGAATTCACTGGGACTTCAAACTCATCTCAGGAAACTCAGAGGACTAATTGGGAGAGACACCAAAAGACAAAAAGAGAGATAGAAAGAGAAGGAAATAGAGACGGGACAGAGAAAGAAAAAGTACAATCTAAAGAAGTATAATTGTTTTTAATTTATTAAATAATTTTTAGGACAATAAAAGGGCAGAGACTTGTATTCTAATATGTTCGAAGAAAATAAATTTGAAAAATGATTAAGAAATTTGAATTTCTTTGATAAATGATCAAAATGATAAAGAAAATTGAAAAACTTCCTAGATGACCTGTACTTTCAGCAATGCTCTTGTGTTAATTGCTGTTTTTTGTTAGGTTCTTTATAATTGATCTGCATTTAGTTTTCTCGGCTGGGAACTGATGAACAAAGCAATTTAAATAACTTCCCCAAGCTTCAAATAGAAGCCACTAATATTGACATCCAAAAAGATTAGCTCTCTAGTCTGACCGTCTTTCCTGATTGGCAGTGGAAGGGACAGGTGGCAGAGAGTACTGGAGAAAGCACCTCCAAGTTTTTGTTTCTTCATTCTTGTATACGGCACAGACACTGATTAATCAACAAGCATTTTGAAGTGTCTGCTCTGTTCAAGGCACTGTGCTAGGCACTGGGAATATGAAGATAAACTGGGATCATTCTTGTACTCCAGGCATTTATATTCTACAATTTAAGTTAATTAAAGGACACTGGGAAGTGAATGTAAATTGTTATCTATCTACCCAGGCTACTTATACCTTCGGAAGCTAATACTTAATGTGCAACAAGAAATTTGGATTTACACACATATATTGTATCTAGGTTATACTGTGACACATGTAAAATGTGTGGGATTGCCTGTCATCTAGGAGAGGGAGTAGAGGGAGGGGGGGATAATTTGGAAAAATGAATACAAGGGATAATGTTATAAA
This sequence comes from Sminthopsis crassicaudata, assembly GCF_048593235.1. Classification (NCBI taxonomy): domain Eukaryota; kingdom Metazoa; phylum Chordata; class Mammalia; order Dasyuromorphia; family Dasyuridae; genus Sminthopsis; species Sminthopsis crassicaudata. The sequence continues at coordinate 677,220,116 of NC_133618.1, forward strand.
AAATTATGCATGCATATATACTGTCAAAAATTTTTATAATTATAAAATTTAAAAAAATAAATAAAAAAAAGTAAGTTAATTAAAAGAATTCTGACTTTGGCAGGTAAATGGGAGCAGAGGTAGAGGAAGGAGCGTTTGGGAGAAGATAAGCATTAGAGTATAAAAGTAAATCTAAGTACAGAGACAACGTTAAAAGATGAAGATAAAAATCCAGGTAAGAGGAATAAATGGCTCTAACAATTACAACCTTCAACGTGAATGAATCAGGCAACTCAACAAAACAAAACAAAACAAAACAAAAGCAAGGGCAAAAAGGAAGCTAAAACTAGCAAATAGATGTCTACAAGAGACACTGAAATGATGGACAATGAGGATGGATTCTGGGCTTGTTACTAGTTGCAATGCATTATGGACCACGTGGTTTAGCATTGAAGAGGCCCAGAAAAGAGGGATGGAAGAAACAGGAGGAGTGTCAGAATGCAGAGTGACCTCTCAGTGGGAAATAGCGATGGATATTAATGTAAAGCAGTACCTGCAGTGGCTCATTCGAGCTTCTCTGAAAAGTAGTTATGATTCCATGTTACAGTTGAGCTAATTGAGAACCAGAGAGGGCAACGGACTTTGCCTTTGGCCACAGTTAGAAAAGCGTCTCGGGGATGAGGTTGGAACCAGATCTTGCTGCTTCTTCCTATGAGGGGACTCCAGGGGCATTTGGATGGCCCAGAATGTCCGGGTTCCTATTATACAAACAATGCAGCTTTCCACCCTGAGATGAGGCTAATTGGTTCCAACAAGCATATATATTAAGCGCTGTCTGCATGCCAGTTCTCATCCTGGAACAAATCATTGAGAAAGAAGAGGGAGGGGAGGAATAAGAGCCTACACAATTCAGGGAGTTACAGAGTCAGGGAATCAGAAAGGAGGAGGTATCGAGTCTTTCCTCCCAGTCTGTATAATGCAGAAGAGGGAAATCGTCATGGCCCCTGAGTGGCTCAGGAAACTCTGGCCACTCCACCATTTACTGTGGACCAGATGGTCTTTTCCCTTCCCCATTTCCCATTTTCCCTTCGGATTCATCAGCTTTTACCTCTTCCAGGTCACTTCCATCAGCAATCCCTGAGGCCTGAAGGTGGAGGTGATCCTGGCAGCCACATCTTCAACAATCAGGAGGCTTGGCGTAAACGGGGAGAGGGTCGGGGTCCCCCTTGGGTTCATCTTGCTGTCCTTTTACATACATGCATACTTATATATCCCCATCCCCACTCGCTTGGGTGAGGAGCTTAGTTCATCTGTGTAAGATGTGTACAGGAGAGATATTTTACAGGCGAGGAGGGCTGCGAGGGAGCAGAGAGAGGCATGGGTTTGCTTTCCACCACTTTCTGAGTATCCTTCAGCTAGAGCCCTTGGACGGCCTCATCGGTCTTTCCTCTATAAAACTGTGACTCTGTTAACAACATTAACGGTCATAGTAGCAACAGCTCTGGTTTTTGTATCACATTAAGATGTACAGAACACTCTAGGAAGCGCAGGCAGTTCGAGGGTTGTTCTCCTCAGATTATGGATAAAGAAATAGAAGCTTGTAGACATTAACTTATGTTGATGGGGTCCCAGAGCCAGTTAAATATCAGCTCCAGAATCTGATTCCAGGCCCTGTGTCCTTCCCACCCCGATGTTCTGCCTTTCTCCAGACTTCATTATTGCATTTTAATTGGAATAAGAGAAAAAAGGCTGCCAAGTCTAGCTCAAGCTCAGTTCTTCTAAGTCAGAAGAGGGATTCATTTCAGGCTGACTCCAAGGAGGCCGTACGGTACCTGGGATTAGGGTCAGGAGGGGCCATAGTACATAGAAGGCTGAGCCTGGAAAGGACCTTTCAGAGTCAGAACTGGAGGAGCGACGCTTGAACACGAACGCAGGCACTATCATTATCACCTCCATTTAACAAATAAGGGAACTCTATTCCCTTAAAAAAAAAACGGTAACCCCGCTGGGACCAAGGCATTTTGGAAGCTGGTTTTAGCCCTTCCTCCTTGGGAAGGCAGACTGCACCCAGTAGCATGGCGACATCCTCTTAGAAATAAGTGTCGAGGTGACATCCTGGGGCCGAGTACCCCAGTCAGCCCAAGTTACAACGTTCACCGCACTGACGTCTTACAGTCACCTCTGATGTATTGAGGACCACTTCCATGAACCCGTCTGGGCCCCTCAATGACAATCTTGTTGCTTGTGAACTTGTGATTCTTTTCCTGAAAAAAAGCGTCGCACAAAGGCTGGTGTCTCTCCCTTCTTCCTCCCTGAGCCGTGAATGGTTCAGATGTGAAGCTCTGGCTGTGGGTCCATCCCTGCCTCGTGCGAGGAGAAGGACAGACGGACTCCTCCGCCCGGGGCCTGGCCTGCCTCGTTCTTGCTGTGCCTTCTCCTTCAGCTGTGGATTTATGGTGGAAATTTCAGGATCTGTTACCTGACTTGCCAGGTCGAGATTTATAAGGCAGCCAGCCGGAGGAAGTGGGACAGAGATGTAAATATAATCGGGTGGCAGATTGATTTGGATTTGTTTTCTGGCTTTGCTTGACGTGCATGCTTTATGCCTTTTCTATCTCTGTGGGTCTCTCTCCCTCCCCGAATCCTTTCTCCCTTGCCTTTTGTCACGGGGAGAGCTGGAAAATAATCCCTCACATTTATATAGTGTGCCAGGCACTGGGCTAAGTTCTTTATAAATATCGTCTCATTGGATCCTCACAACAAGCCCGGGAGGGAGATGCGATTATCTCCATTTTACAGATGAAGCCACTGAGGCAAGCAGACTTGTCCAGGATCTCACAGTGAGTGTCTGAGGCCGTATTTGAACTCAGCTTTTCCTGATTCCGTCTCTCTTTGTCCGTGGCACCCCTAGGCCCAAGCAAGGAGAGAAGGACCTGCAGTTCCCTCACTGGTCAGTCCTTGCTACTTTGTTCTGCTCTCCAGTAATCTTTCTTCAGAGAGAAACGTGCCTTTTTGCAGACTTTCTCCAACAAGGTCGCCTCAGCACTTCTCCTTTCCTGATATTGAGCAGTAGCTTCCCCCGTGCAGAATTTTTTCAGTTTTTACTGGGGGGTTTACTATCTCGTTGTTATCCCTCCCCTCCTCTCGGGTCACCACAGGGGTCAGGGGTGAGTATTCTGATTGTGGAGAGCAGAGAGGGGCAGCCACTTGTCCAATGTCACATTGCCACCAAATATCGGAGGCAGGTTCTGAATCCAGTGCTCTGTCCACTGCGCTATCCGGCCTCCTCAGCCAATGGGAGCCGTGGAGCTTTACCTTTTCCTCCTCCGTTTGACCTTGCCTGGTCCAGGAGCAGTGATGGGATGATGGTGTGTTTTTGGGGAGATGGGGATTGGAGTCAGGGGGGCACTCATGTCCTTCAGTGGGTTGAGGGGAACATCGATTCCGTCTCGTATCTCATTCTGTGGGACTGGTCCGAGGGTCTCCACTTTCCTGAGCAGAGCCGAGGATGTGGGAGCAGCCCAGATAAGTCCTCACTGCTGAAGCTTAGCCCTGGGGCTGACACATGGCACCACAGTCCAAAAGTCGGAGCTTGCCCATCGGAGTGCGCTGGCTGCGGAAATGGATCCTTTGGTGCTTCCTTTAAATGCTGCAGACAACCGGCTGACAAGATATTCATAGAGAATGCAGGAGTATTGCAAAATCACTTAGCATCCAAATCCCCCGAGATGCTCCAGTGCTTCTGTTACCTTAAGCAAAACAGGCAGGAAAACAACAAAGTCCCAGGCAGGACATCTAATAAAGAGACAGGGAGAGGTGCGCAAAAGCCTGATGTGCAAAACCTGGAAATGGGCAGGTCCCAGAGGGACAGGGGACCCGGGACAGAAGACCCAGGCCCAGCAGGTGGGGAAGGGACAGGGGTGCTCCCTTCCCTCAAGAAAAGACCACCACAGTGTTCCCTTCTGAAGCGCCATGTAGTGGCTTAGGCTAATTGACAGAGATTGAAATGGGGTTGGAATAGCAGAGAAGGGGGGGAGGAGGCCTTCGGATCTGTGACATTTGTCATTTTTTGTCCCAGCACGGTGAAGGATCATTTTAAGCTCCACCAAATTGCAGAAGACGACAGGAGAGGTGAAAAAACATCCCCCAGTGGGAAGGTCATTCCTGAGGGTGTTGTTACAGGGAATGTGATGGGAAATGATCAAAAATATTAAAGAGACTTTGATGCCATAACAAATGGAGAGCCCGCGCCGGCTGCCTGGGGTCGGCCCACCCAGACGAGCCCAGCCAATGTCGGACTGCACGGGTCCCCTGACGGTAATGGCGCCATCCATCCCGTGCTTCATTATGGCCAGTATTCCCTGAGATGGAGTATTAGATATTTTTGACTCCTAAAAGGAATGGAGGTTTTAAAACGATGAATCTTTCCCCGGATTTTCTATAAATGTAAACTTGGGAAGGTTATGAGTCACTTCCCCATCTCAGGCTCTCCTGATAATAAATGAGCATTTGGGGGTGTCTCACCGGCTCCAGTGATTTCCCAGTGTCCCATGGATCAGCTGTGACAGGAAACCCCAGGTAAAGATGACAGAAGGAAAATGAAAATGCTCAATTCTGAAATTTTCCTGAATGCCGTTCTTCTGGATATTCCGGGGATTTCTTGTCTCAAGTTTGCCTCTCTCTGGTTCAGAACCTCAGTGATAATGGAGAAATGAAGAGCAGGGTAAAAAATAGGGTAAAAAAAGGGAGGATTTAATTCCAGATTGGAATTAAACTGGTGAATGCTATTTTTTTCCATGGAAAATGCCGGTGCATCCGACTCAGCCGAAAGATTCATCTCATTCCACAGGAAGCAGGCTGGATTGTCCATCCATTTGACAGATCGACCCATGTGGACTTTTACTCTGCCAGACTGACAGGAAGACCTTTTAAACTTTGAGCTTCAGGTCAAATGTTGAAGTCGTTTTCAGACAGCGATGAAAAAGTTTGAAACCAGGTTTTGGATCTGAAGTATCTCTGTCTCCCACCCTCACCCCAAGAAGGAAGGTACTATCAAGAAATGCAAAAAATAAAAAAAAAGAACCATTCATTAGCTCTGCCTCTGAAGGAGCGTTCCATTGGTTTTAAATGCATCTGATGAACTGGAGAGTAAAGGTTGTCTTAAAGAAAATATAATGGAATAATATGGGGAACGTTTCTAGCCTGGAAATAATGAAATCCTAACAGTTTCGTCTGAAAAGCCGAGATTACTCCCATTCCTACCCAATGTTATTTCCATTAAACATAATCAAAATGGGTCCTATTTGGGTCATTTCCCATTTTCACCATCACATCTTTTTCCCAATGAAGGAGATAGACAACACTATTGCCAACCTGCTCGGATGATGCTTGAGGTACAGAAGGATTTATAAAGTAGTTCTCACTATGTTGTAAGGTAATTTTTTAGCTCTATAGCTTTAAATGCAAATATGATAATAAAAACTATAATAATAGTAGCCCCATACTTGAGAGACAATTTCATGTAGTGATCAGAGAGTCCATTACAGAGTCAGGAGCACCTGAGATCACTTTCCATCTCTCACACATCCTGGCTCTCTGACCCTGGCAAAGAAATCTCTTAACCACTCAATGTCACAACTACCTCTTCGAGATTATAACTTTCCAAGCAAGCATGGCTGGTTCCTTCTCAGGAGTTTCTTACATTAATGAAATTATTGGTCTGGTAAAATGGACCCCCCCCGATACTTAAGACCCTCAATGGAGCCGTTCCTTTTAATGATGCTGCTCGCATCTCATCCAAGCCTACCTTTCCATCCCGTGAGACTGTGCCCCCCACCCTTTCAGGTCACTGCGGTGGATCTGCCAAACTTGGCCCTTTACTACTTTCCTTTGGCATAAGGAGAATGCTAATGAGGCGTATGGATGGTTCAATCCTTGCTTTCTCTCCACATGACCAGCCCATCTTTTATTTTGCTTATCCATTTTTTTGGATGATATCCCTTACTCTACTTTTCCTTACTTGTCTTTATTTGTAAAATGTTGAAAAATGTTTACTTCCAGCACGAGCGTTTCCTTTGTTCTTTGGTTTTCAATGTCAATTCTTTGGAACCTGACTCATGACCATACGACCACTCCAGAAGAATGTTGGGATTTTTAAAAAAAATGACCTTCATTTCAGGGAAAAATGGATCCTTGAGAGGAAGGGAAAAGAACCAACATCTCTAGAACACTTGGTACTTTCAGGCACTGTGCTGAGTGTTTTTATGATAATAATAATGATGAGGACATTGACGATGTGTCATAGAATACATACAATGATATTGACAATAGCTAACATGCATATAACGCTTATTATGTGACAGCACTTCAAAATTATTATTTCATTTGATCCTCAAAAACCATCAGAGCTATTATGATTTTTATTTAACAGATGAGAAAACGGAGGCAAAACGATTTGCCCAGAATCGTAGAGTTAGGAAGTGTCTGAGGCTGGATTTGAATGTAGGTCTTCCAAACTTTAGGAACTCTACCTACTCCGCCACCAGTTGCTTCATTAAAATGAAAATGATAAAACAGATTTACTGTTTAAATTTTGGTTCCAAAACATTTTCTGTTGATTTATTTGTCTAAAATAGATGCTATCCATGATCTGTCTATGTATATAGATTTAGAGATAGCCATAGAGTGGGCAGCGAGGTGGTGCAGTGGATAGAGTATCAAGAAGATCGGAATTCAGATCTGCCCTCAAACCTTACTAGCTGCATGATCCTGGCTGAGTCACTTAAGCCTCTGTGCTTCATTTTCATCATCTGAGTTGGAGAAGGAAATGGCCAATCACGCCAGTATTTTAGCCAAGAAAATCCCATATAAGGTCACAGAGAATCGGATGTGACTGAAACACAATAGAGGTACATAGAGGCTGGTCAGACAGGGAGGCAGATCCTCATAGGTAGACAAATAGATGGAGAGATGGAAATACATACATAGATTGGTCCATAGAGAGAGATAAAAAGACAGATAAAAGATGGGTTGATAGATCATTAGTTTGATAGATTGATAAAAATCTAGCTAGCTAGATAAAGCAATAGTTACATGGATAGATCAGTAGAGAGATAGAAATAGGTAGATAGACAAATAAATCAATAGATAGATGGAAATAGTCAAATAGATGGATAGAGATAGATGGAAAGAGATAGATCAATAGAGAGATCGATAGAACTAGGTACATAGATCAGTTGAGCGATATATAGAAATAAGTAGATAGACAGATAGATAGACAAATAGATCAATAGAGATAGATGGAAATAGGGAAAGACAGATTAATAGAGAGATAGAAATAGGTAGACTGATAGACATAGAAATAGATAGATAGATAGATATCCTGATGCACGAGCAACCTAGGTTATGCTTTTGACTTTCAGCATATCCTTTATTGGCCAGCAATCCTTCACCCACTCAGTTTTTCTGCTCATCCAGACTCTCTTAAGCAGTTAGCCATCTCATTCAGGAGGTTCTGGAGGTTCTGGTGCTTTATAAAATACCATCTGCTAACAGCAGCTCTGGAGGACTTTGTCTTCCAGAATCCCTTTTCATATCTTCTCTCCCCATCTGGGCTTATACCATGGATCTTCTCAGGGACAGCGAGACCCCCTTTGGCAGATGACTTCTGCCCTGTTTCACGCATTGCCTCATGTTCAAGGTTCATTAAACCAGGTTATCGCCACTTTTATGCCTTTCAGGAGTCGTGCATAATTTGGAAACAAGAGCTCCTCTTGTAAAACACATGTTTTAGGCCCCATCTTTGTTTTCTTTTTTTGGTCCCATCTATAAGCACATTCCAAACTGATATAAATATTGTGGTTCCACAAAGCCTTCAACTTGATGGTGAAAAATTGTCCGTCTGTTCTTTCAGACCTTCTGTCATCTACTCCTGTCCTTTTTACAGTTTTCTTATACATCCTTAGAACAATTTTTCCTACTTGGACTCCTATGCTTTTAAAAGCTCTTTTCTCTCTCCACTGTGTCCTGATATTTTTTGAGGTTATATTACTCATAATCTTCTCTCATCCTTCCTTTTCGTTAAGATTTTGCAGATCACTTTGTATTCCAAATTAGCATCGTCCTTGGCTGCCTGTCTTTCTGCTTAGCAAATGCATCAATAATTTACTAAGTGAAGTGATTTTGAGGTTCTCTTGTATGGCAATTAATTTCCACTGCCTAAATTTCTGTGCGAAATGACTTGATTCAATGTTGAGGTCCTCTCCGCCATCCATTTCTGAGTTTTTGGCATCTTTAACTTGTTTGATTAGATCAAGGTGAAGGTGTTTTAATTGCAGACCATCTCCTCTCATTATTATTCTTTCCTTTAGCTTTGCATTAATTTTGATCTTTGATTTGACAAGATAATAGCATGACTTTCCCCCCTTTTTACAAATATTATTTAATATTTTATTTTTCCCAGATAGCATGACTTTAAACAGACGTAAAGGATGATTTTGGCATAACCGATGATTTGTTCCTGCTGAGAGAGCTATGACTTCATTGGTAAAGGCACCTTTTCTACTCTACAAATCATGTTTGCATGTCTGGAGGGTGTCCTTTCATTACTATGGCCAAAAGAGCCAATCCCTCGTGACCATGGTCAGTGATCTGCTGATGAACTTCCCAATAAGTGGCTCCTTTGGCTGGTTCTTGAGCTAATGGCCATCTCCTTCATCCCTTACATTGAGCTCTTTTCCAGCTCATTTGGAGCTTCCCCAGGAGAGTGTACATCTCAGGCTTGCCTTTGTGCACGGACAGGGCATCAGCCTCTTGCAGCTTCAACAGGAGGACACTGGTGTTAAAAAGGTGGGATTTTACAACAGTAACTTTGAGATCCCTGAAAATTACAGGTAATTTACTAAAGAATTGGGAGACCATTCTGCTGTCTCTTTTCCCCAGAAGTTACATGTTTTTTAATTGTTCACAGTGATAATACAAAGTTAGAAGGAATAATAAAGGTTCTCTATAACGCATGAGTCATCAATGTATTTTAGATGGACCTAATGGATTAAGAAGTGAATACGTTTCTAGAAAAAAAATGCCATTTTCTCAATAACTGCTGTCTTGAAACAGGATTCTGTTTTGGGCCTCAGTATCCTTCCTTTCTACCATCTAGAAAAACCCCAAGAGACTATCAAAGGTTCTTGACCCCAAATTCTGGACTCTCTTATACTTCTTATACTTACACTAGACACCAACTTTCCCATAAGCTTTTGGACAAAACCCAGCTGCAGCTACAAGTGCCTTTTTGGGATTGGTCTCATTAGCATAAGGGCCAGTTGACCCTTTAGCAGACTTGGCCATGCGGTACTTCTTGCCTCACTGGTCAGCCTGGGAAATGGAAGCATAGGTCTATTTATCCAAAATCGCTTATTCCAAATAAACTAGATAGTTGTGTTGAGAACCGGTGTGGGGGTAGAAGCCAGAAGCTTGGCTGTGGAAGATCTTTGTTATGGAAAACTGGGCAAACTTCTATACTTCTCTAGGACTAGGACTCCCAGAGATGTTGCTGAGTCTGCCACATTTATGAACTTGCAGCCATTTGTACAAAAATGTTATTTAAAATACACAAACAATAATGATTGCTGTGAGTTTAAAATAATTTAGGCTGTCAGTAGAAAATCTATCCCCCCTCCAGTTTGGAGGAGACATCTTTGCTATCTATCTTGAATTGAACACAAGGAGGATGCTGTATTTTCTGGCTAGTAAGCTCCAAGAGGCAAGTACCGTGTGTAACCTAAGCTCTGGGTGCATTTTGACACCAGGCACAGGGCTCTGTAATAAGCACATAATAACTGTTTATGGTGGTGAGTTGAATGAATAAATGAGTGAACTTGATTAGAGTTCATTAATGACTGATAGAGGAACTATTCTCCTATTTTGCCCTGGTTTTCTACAACTAACTCAGTCCCTCCTCCCCTCATCCCCTACCCCAAATTCTTCCTCCTCATTTTCTACCCCAGGTCAGAAGGATAAAATGAGCCATTTCTCAATTTGTCCAATTGGATTATATACTACTGATCATATGTTAACTCTACACAAGAGTTAAAATCAGGTTAAAATATGTGGCAAATGAAAAAAGGATTTCACTAGGATAACAAGGGTTACTCATGAAAGGTTACAGAATCCTTTAGGTTTACGTCTGATATATGGCCTCCTTAGAATGCTACCTGCTCTCAAGATGGGATATGGGCATTTTTGGAACTATACCTTGGAATATCAAAAACCCTGGGCCAAGGTTGGTCATAGCCCAACGAGCTTATGGGAAAGCTGGTGTCTAGGATAGAGTTGAAAGTATAAGAGAGACCAGAATTTGAAGTCAAGGACTTTTGATAGTTTTTTGGGGTTTTTCTAGATGGCAGGAAGGGAGGATCTGAGGCCCCTAGGGAGAACCTTTCATTTGTGTCCCCAGGAATTAAAAAAAAAACTCAACATGACCCTCATTACTTTTCTACTATCCTTCTGAGTACTTTGGTTACCTATTGGGGTTTAATGGTGGCCATCTATGGGGGGGGGAGAAAAAAATAAATTTACGTGATAATTTTGTTGTATATTAGAAATGAATAGCAAGTTGTACATGGTAGATTTGCCATTTCACGTACAATCATCTTTTTTATTGTATTATGTTAAAAATCTTGCTTTATTAATTAATTAAAAATAAAATAAATATAGGTGCTTAATAAATGCTGACTTATTGGCTGATTGGTAGGAAGCTATTGTAATAATCCAGATGAGCAATGATAAACATATGAAACAGGATGCCTGCCCTGTAAATGGAGAGAAATGGATGGATGAGAGAATTGCTGATATTTTGACCTTTTTAGTTCTAATGAAGTGAAGAACATTAGACTCTAAATATAAAAGTCTGAACAAACATTGAAGTCGTGTTCTTTGAATTTACCCACTAAGAAAGTCTACCTTACTTGCTAGTCGATGTAAGTTTTCTGAGTTTTTCTGCCAGTTCACATGGTGGCTGTTGGTTTATATTTAAAATCTACTACTTTATGATGGAGGAGGTTCCAAGAGAAATGTCGGCTTGCTGCAACAAGAGCAGAAGGAAGTGGTACTTTGCAACGCAAGGTCAAACATTCACCCTAAAAGGCTGGCTGGGCATGTTGAGTAGCATCATTAGGGTTGCTTAATCTTTTCCTACCTTCTGTGAGGAAGAACTGAAATGTTTCCCAGTTGGATTATGGCGGTCAGTGGAAGCTTGGAAATTCTTTGTTGCTACATCTCCCTTCCCAGGGGTTTGCTTTCCCCGTAAAGCGAACACACAAACTACTACACCTCCAAAACAGAGAGACAGTTCTACTTTCCAAACAAATAAGTTGGAAGGAGCCCAAATTGTAGTATCACCATTTTGGGGAGTGGAACTCCATCCTGAAGCTGAGGTTTCCTGAAACATTTATTACGTGCCTTCCCAACAGATGTAGAATTTCTCATGATTTCTGTACATTTCGCAGCCCGTCTCCCTGTTCACCACGTGAACTTGACCAATTCTGATTTTTAGTGGATTACTGGAGGTGAGCCAGAAGGGAATGGCTTCCAGGCATCTCTGGTCTCCAAATCAAGATTTCCCCTGACATGCTTCCAGCTTGTGCCACTGCTGATGAACACCCACACACGAGAGGACTTGGCAGCCACGCGGCTGCTGGTATGTATGTGTGTTTGTGTTCGTCACTCGGGTCCTGCAGCCTGGTGCGGGCCACAGGTCACAGCAGTTTTGGTAAAGAGAGCGAAGGACTCAAGCATTAGAACAGTGGCTCTCTGTGTTGGATGTCCTGCCTACCTCACTGAGATCTGGGAGCTCTTAGAGAACCCAGGTGATCATGGGAAGGGAGCTGAGGTGCTGATCAGCATCTTGGGTACCAGGAACCCGGCACCATTTTGATATGGCCAAAGACTGGGGTGGGGCCCCGTTGCTCTGGGTCCCAGCTGTGAGGGGGATGCTGGGGGCTAGGAGCAGCACACTGGATGATGATGTGTCTGCTGATTTCCACTTTTTAAACTTTATTTTCTTTTAAAGTGTGAAATGTTGATGTCTATATTGCAAATATTTCCAAATGCAGTCTTAGGTTCTGAAGAGAATATAAAGATAATTCCATGGTATGATGCACCCTGCCCTCATCAAGAAGCTTACAGTAGGGACAAGGGAGTGGACAGATGACAAATCTGTGGCTACTTCGAGGTGTCAAGGCTTGGAGATGAGCCTTGTACACATGTCTCTGTAGACATAGATTTGATTCCATCTACAATTTGGTTGATGACTTTTGAGAATTGTCATGATTAAAAATCATTGTTTGATAGCACAGTATTGAGCCCTCCCCCACTGTTAGGGGCCATTTATTCCTTGGATCCAGAGTCTGTCTTTTCTACCTTGGTAGGACCTTCCTTTCCCTTGTCGAGTCTAGTCACCCTGTTCAGAATAAAACCTTCTCAAGATTTTTTTCTAACTTTTAATAAACTTTTTAATTTCCCATTGGGACATGGTCATTCCAAAAGAAAGGGTCCGGGGACAAGGCTGTCTCCTTCTTTTGCCCTTCTCTCTTCATTCTATGTCCAGCTGCTCAACAAAGGGAGTCAATGTTTGTTTGTCAAAGTTGAGCACGAGTATGGAAATTTAAGTATGGTGTAATTAGAAGGATAATTAGAAGGATACCAGGCTTGGATCAGGACCAGTTGAGCTGAAATCCTGCTTCTGACACTCATCAGCTGTGTGACATCGGGCAAAAAGTCACTTGTCTTCTGTCTGCCTCGGTTTCTTCATCTGTCCAAAAAGGACCAGATAGGATCTGGCTCCATCATCCTCCGATCTTAATTAACCTGGTTCCATTAGGATTATTGTTGCCCTGTATTGTAGAGTCCTGAGAAATATCCCATGTACCAAATACACAAGGATGACAGGATTCAGGGGAGGGGGGCAGCTGACCTCAGAGACCCCCCCAACTCTGTGATTCTCTAATGTAGTTGGAACATCTTAAGGGTCTGAGGTGTAAAGAGCTGCTCAGGGTCAGGGAAAGGGCAGATCATTTCTGATGGGATGGAGAGATAGAACAACAAAAACATGCTTCAAGGACAAGAAAACAAATTTTTTTTATTGAATAAGAGTGGTTTCTTCTCATGTAAAGCCTTCGCAGCTATTCAGTCTTTATCCTGAAGCTGGGGATGCTCTGGGATTTAGAAGTCAGAATTTCAAGCCACCCCATCCCTTTTACAGAGGAGAAAACTGAGGCTCAGAGAGGCAGTGGCCAGAAATCCCAAAGTCCTCTGCTGCTTTTCAATGCATCTCAGAATCATATTTCCTGCCTGGATCCTTAATTGTCAGTGAGAAATGCAACAAGTCCAGCCTTTGTACCACCCTTCCACTTCCAACCCATACACAGACAGGCAAGTGCACACATACATGTGCACACATGCGTGCACACACACACACACATGCACAAGCATACCTGACCTTCTGGAAGCTTTAGGATTCTTGGTGTGGATGAAGTCTGTGTCTGCACTTTGGACCTCTTCAGAGTATTTTGAAGTGATGTATGTGCATGTGTGTGCATGTAAATGTATCTATCTGACTGTCTATCTTTCTATCCATCTAACTATTACTTTCTATCTATCCATCCATCCATTCATCCATCTGTATCTATCTGTCTGTCTGTCTGTCTGTCTGTCTGTCTATCTATCTATCTATCTATCTATCCATCCATCCATTCATCCATATCTATCTATCTATCTATCTATCTGTCTGTCTGTCCGTCCGTCCATATGTATGTATGTATGTATGTATGTATCTATCTATCTATCTATCCATCCATCCCTCTCTCTGTCTCTCTCTCTATTATCTATCTATCTATCTATCCATCCATCTATCTATCTATCTATCTATCTATCTATCTATCTATCTATCTATCTATTATCTATCTATCTATCTATCTATCTATCTATCTATCTATCTATCTATCTATCTATCCATTCTTCCATCCATCTCTATCATCTATCCATCCATCTATCTATCATCTATCTATCCATCCATCTCTCTCTCTCTATTTCTCTCTCTCTTTATCTATCTACCTATCTATCTATTATCTATCTATCTATCTATCTATCTATCTATCTATCTATCTATCTATCTATCTATCTATCAGCATGCATTGACCATCTGGGAAGGCAGGGGGCTAGTTGCCAAATTTCCCTTGGAGAAACTGAGAGCTTCAAACTTGAGCTGGGTAGCTTGCTGCTCGAGAAAGAAATTTGGTCAATGCCCGCTCTCTTCAATCATAACTTTCTTTTTTTTTTTTTTTTAATTCATTTTTCCAAATTATCCCCTCCCTCCCTCCACTCCCTCCCCTTAATGACAGGCAATCCCATACATTTTACATGTGTTACAATATAACCTAGATACAATATATGTGTGTAAATCCCATTTTCTTGTTGCACATTAAGTATTAGCTTCCGAAGGTATAAGTACCCTGGGTAGATAGACAGTAGTGCTAACAATTTACATTCACTTCCCAGTGTTCCTTCTCTGGGTATAGTTATTTCTGTCCATCATTGATCAACTGGAAGTGAGTTGGATCTTCTTTACAATCATAACTTTCAATGGAAGCTTTTGGGGAGGTCATGGACAAGGATTTCTCAGTGTGAGAAGCCCAGTTGGGCTGTATTTGGAGAGAGTGACAGGGTCTCCTAGTATTGCCCTCTTTCTATTTACATAATTATTTTTATCTGGGTCATGTTGTATCCACTCTTCTACCTGCCCCAAACACAAGGAATGAACTTGTTAATGGGAGAAATTATTGACTAAACCGTGTGCTAGGTCCTCTGATAGGTACTAGTGATACAAAGAAAATAATAAAGGGATTTCTAAAAGGGGTTCTAAAGGGGGAAGCCATCTATCCACAGAAAAATCAATACGAGATGTGGACTAAGGAAATAAGGAGCAAGAGAGCAGTGAGCAGAACCAGGAGGACAGTGTCCGCAGTATCAGCGGGATTGTCTGAGGATCTCATGGTGGCTCTCAGCCGTGTGGTGATTC
Source organism: Sminthopsis crassicaudata (assembly GCF_048593235.1). Classification (NCBI taxonomy): domain Eukaryota; kingdom Metazoa; phylum Chordata; class Mammalia; order Dasyuromorphia; family Dasyuridae; genus Sminthopsis; species Sminthopsis crassicaudata. The sequence goes on from NC_133618.1 coordinate 677,235,168, forward strand.
AAGGCAATTCCAATAGGCTTGGGATGGAAACTGCCATTCACATCGGGAGGGAGAACTGTGGAGACAGAATATGGATCACCATGGGATTTTCACCATTTTTCTTTTTCTTTCTTGTGTTTTTCTCCCTTTTGGTCTGATTTTTCTTGCACGCTACAATTGTGGAAATCTGTGTAAAATGATTGCCCACATTTAATCTACATCCCGCTACTTGCCTGGGGGAGGGGGAGGGGGAGGGAGGGACAACAATTTGGAACACAAAGTCTCACAAAAACGAATGTTGAAAACGATGTTTCCACGTCTTTGGAAACCTAAAATACCACGGAGAACAGTAATAACCAGAGAAATAAGCAGCTGTCTGGGGGCTTGGAGAAGAGCCCTAAGGGGAGGGGCTGGGGGCAAGAAGAGCTCTCTCATGTAGCGTTAACTCCTAAGATGAGCCTTAAAAAGGTGCTACGGGGCAGAGGTGAGGCAGGAGGGTTTTCAGAAGTGGGGGATGGCCTGGGCAAAGACCTGGAGGTGGGAGATGGGGCGGAATGTATTGGGAACAGCGAATGAGGCAGGCCGTCTAGTGCCTCTGTGCAGAAAGGGGGCCGTGGGAAATCGTTCTAGGAGAGGAGTCTGGGACCGGGTTCTAGAGACTTCTGAAAGTTGGGGGTGGCGTTTTCTGGCGGGAGGTCCGTGGGGGGACTGTGACCCGGGCGTCGATCTCGGGGTCCCAGACCCGGAGGCTTCTTGCTTCCCTGGATGCTGGGGCCCTCCAGCTCCTCTCCTCTCTCTGGGCCTTGTTAAGGGTCCGTCCCCGGCTCCCACCTGGAGGAGTTTCCCCTTGTATGTGGGGGCGTCTACACGGTCCCGTCCATTTCTGGTAACAGAGACAGCCGGTGCAGAGCCCGTGGACGGGCTTCCACCTCGGGCCGCGAGCAGGGCCTCGGGGCTGCCTCCAGTCAGGGGAGAGCGGATACCTGGGCTACAGTGCAAGAACCTCCCCCCGCAGCCTCCCCCAACGCCCCCCAGGCAGCCAAACGAGCCTTAAGGCAATGACGCTCCGGCAGAGGTGGCAGGTCGGAGCACCAGGTGCGCGCAAAGGTGGGACTCAGGATGCGGGGACGGGCCGGAGCGAGACAGGAGCGCGCGGAAATCGATGGTGACGGTCGCGGGTCAATTACTGCACCGGGGCCACAGGGGCCTCGCAGCGAGGCTGGGAAGAGCCGGGGGAGGACCGACCCTGGGGGGGGCGGGGGTCCTCAGTCATCACCTGTTCTGACAATCCGTATATATGTTCCATATAACAATATATACGTGTGTTTGATTTTTGAATGTTCGTTCATTATATATATTTCTGCATATGTAAAGATACATGTATATGCATATTTGGTACTTCAATGTTCATTCATTATATCTCTCTGTGTGTATATATAGTTATATACATGTATATGCACATTTGGTATTTCAATGTTCGTTGCTTACATATATGTATATATATGTGGTATATGTATATATATGTGTATGTGTGTGTATTTGTGTGTGTATGTGTATTTATGTGTGTTTGTGTGTATATGTATTTGTGTGTGTATGTGCATTTGTGTGTGTGTATTTGTGTGTGTGTATGTGTATTTGTGTGTGTGTATTTGTGTGTGTATGTGTATTTGTGTGTGTATGTGTATTTGTGTATGTGTATTTGTGTGATATATATTTGTGTGTGTATGTGTATTTGTGTGTGTATGTGTATTTGTGTGTGCATGTGTATTTGTGTGTGTATGTGTATTTGTGTGTATATGTATTTGTGTGTGTATATGTATTTGTGTGTATATGTATTTGTGTGTATGTGTATTTGTGTATGTATGTGTATTTGTGTATGTGTATTTGTGTGTATATGTATTTGTGTGTATGTGTATTTGTGTGTATATGTATTTGTGTATGTGTATTTGTGTGTGTATGTGTATTTGTGTATGTGTATTTGTGTGATATATATTTGTGTGTGTATGTGTATTTGTGTGTGTATGTGTATTTGTGTATGTGTATTTGTGTGATATATATTTGTGTGTGTATGTGTATTTGTGTGTGTATGTGTATTTGTGTGTGCATGTGTATTTGTGTGTGTATGTGTATTTGTGTGTATATGTATTTGTGTGTGTATATGTATTTGTGTGTATATGTATTTGTGTGTATGTGTATTTGTGTATGTATGTGTATTTGTGTATGTGTATTTGTGTGTATATGTATTTGTGTGTATGTGTATTTGTGTGTATATGTATTTGTGTATGTGTATTTGTGTGTGTATGTGTATTTGTGTGTATGTGTATTTGTGTGTATATGTATTTGTGTATGTGTATTTGTGTGTGTATGTGTATTTGTGTGTGTGTATTTGTGTGTATATGTATTTGTGTGTATGTGTATTTGTGTGTGTATGTGTATTTGTGTGTGTGTATTTGTGTGTATATGTATTTGTGTGTATGTGTATTTGTGTGTGTGTATTTGTGTGTGTATGTATATTTGTGTATGTATATTTGTGTGTATGTGTATTTGTATGTGTATGTGTATTTGTGTATGTGTATTTGTGTGTGTATGTGTATTTGTGTGTGTGTATTTGTGTGTGTATGTGTATTTGTGTGTGCATGTGTATTTGTGTGTGTGTATGTGTATTTGTGTGTGTATGTGTATTTGTGTGTGTGTATGTGTATTTGTGTGTGTGTGCGTGTGTGTATTTGAATGTTCATTGCTTACACCCAACCCAGCCTGGTTAGGGTGAAATGGAACGGACAACTCTCTTTGCTTATCGATAAATGGATTGATCCATTGATATCACATTCTATTTCACTGCATTGATCCATTGAGAGTGACGCAAGCAGAAAGACACCGAATGGAATTGGAACAAGGAAAGTACTGCAGGCGGGCAACCTGGACGCTGTCTCAGGCTCCTGGAGCTTTTGGTCCTCGCAGAAACAATGGAGTTCAGCACTTTGTCAGGAGACAAAAGTAAGGACCAAACCTGTTGTTTGCTTTTTCCGGGTTATTCCAAGGATGCGGAAATGCCTCCCAGCCACATCCCTCAACGTTCAGTCTCAGAGAGACGCCTGGGGTTCTGAGAGTCCCGAGCCAGTGTCTGCGAGAGGTGGGATTTAAATCCAGGTCTACTACACTACCAGGTCTGTCTTAGCCCCTTGTTAGCAAGAACAGTTAGAGAGCAGGGAACTAGCTGGTAACCGTAACTTGCTTATGAGTGTGAGTTTGGCTAAGCATTTCCCATGTACTACCTGATCTGACCCCCACAATTAACCTGTGAGATAGGAGAGAGTATTATTCTCATTATTCTCCTTTAGCACAAGAGGAAACTGCAGTTAAGTTACTTATTCAAGTTCATTCATGGAATTAACATCTGGATTAAGATTTGAAGCCAGATCTCACCAATCCTGAAAATAATATGAGGGACTCCAAGTAAGCCAAGTACGGCTCAGCAGTAATGTAACAGCCCGAACAGTTAAGGCGATCAATGGTAACATTAAAGGGTTGACTTTTGGAAATAAAGAGACAAAGATTCTAGTCTTATTTTCCTCCGGCCAGGCCATGTCTTGGACCCCAGAGTGACAAGGATGAGCTGAGGCATCCAGAAGGAGCCACCTAGAATGGGGAAGGACCTGAGCATATTTAGCCTAAAATAGGGAAGACGCAGGGGGAGACATGAAAGCTAGCATCATGGATCTGAAGGGCTGCCGTGTGGAACAGGGATAATAGTGATCTGTTCGGCCGAGAGAGCACACACGGGAACAAGAGAAATGTGCGCAAAGGGAAAATTGGTATTTGATGAGAGGACAAACTGTCAGCCAATGAAAGATGTCTGGAAGAGAGATGGCCTTCCTTGGGAAGTGGACTCCTCCCTTCCCTTGGTGTCTTTGGGTCAGGGTTGGATGGACACTACAATGGTGACGATAATTCTTTTTCAGGTCTGGGTGGCCAAGGGGGCTGATGAGGCCCCTTGTCAATGGAGAGGCTGTGCCTTTGAGGGCAGCCTTCCGTCTACCGGGCCCAGACTAGGAAAGGGATGCTGAGGGAACATGCAGACAAGGAAGTAGTGATTTCAAGGAAAAGACATCACATCGGATCAGTAAGGTGTGATTGGGCCGGCCTAACACCATTTTCTCGTTCAAGATCTGATCAGGAGAATGTCCCAGTTGTGAACAAGAAGGAAAGACCTGGCCCCAAAGACATGACAACTCAACGGATCACTGACACAGAGCTGGATGGAACTTCAGAAGCGTCAAACCCCAACTTCTCACTTTAGAATTGGAGACTCAGAGAAATTATGGCAATGGGGAGAAATGGTGACCCAGGGAGGTAGTTACATAAATGGGATTGGAAACCCATTCCTTGGGTTCTCTAGTCACCGCTTCTCCACAATTCCATTTTGTTACTCAGTCAATCAACAAACATTCACTAAGTATCTATACCATGCTCAACTCTGGAGTTGGATGGCTGTTCTCAAGGAGGGATCACCAATGGAGCCATGCCCTTTGACCTTGTGGCCGGTCCCAGAGCCCCTGCTTGGGCCCGTGCTGTCTGAAATTCTGAGCAGTGAATGATAAAGGGATGAGAACTTCATTCATCAGGTTCATGGATGGCCCAAAGCTAAGAGGGATGGCTCTCAGGCTGGATGACTGAGACAGGACACCAGATCTGAAAAACCAGAGATCCCTTCATTCAGACACCTAAGAATCAGGCTCCACTGGAATGCAGACAATGAGGGAAGGACGGAAAAAACCCAAACCAGCATCCGTGAAGGAATGTCTCGCTGAGTTCCCAACATGGCTCCAATCACCATCGGAGGCAAAAGAAAGACTTTGCATGTCTTGATCTGTTGTTGGCTTTTGCCCCATTTCCTTTTTTTTTTTTTTTTTTTGAGGCTGGGGTTAAGTGACTTGCCCAGGGTCACACAGCCAGGAAGTGTTAAGTGTCTGAGACCAGATTTAAACTCGGGTCCTCCTGAATTCAAGGCTGGTGCTCCATCCACTGCGCCACCTAGCTGCCCCTTTGCCCCATTTCCAATAAAGTGCCAGGTCCCCTGCATTCCCAGCTTGTGAGCAGTGCGAAGGATATTGTATGTACTTAGTAAAGAAACTCTTGTCGTTTGGATTGTAATTCAGTTGAATTCTACGCAGTTTAAGTAGCGCTCTCTTAACAAGAGCCTGACAACAGGGAGAGTGTAAGTCCTTTCCAGTCCATTTTATGGATGAGATTATTGAGGTTGAGGTCAAGGAGGTGATTTAACCTGGACCACAGGCACTTTCATGGCTGTGCAACCTCATTCTCAGACTCAGTTTCCTTATCTGTAAAATGAGGCTAGTCATCCCATCCATCTACCTCGAGGTGATTGTGGGGATCCGCTAATATTACAGACATAAAATGCTTTGCAAACTTCAGCAAGCTCTAGGAACAGTGAGGAGGGAAACCTCGGGATGAGGGAGACCTGGAGACTACCTGAAAGATCTTCTTTTTTTTTGGGGGGGGGAAGGAGCAAGATTGGACTAGAGAAGAGCACAATTCATCCCAGAAGCCATCAGAAATCCTTCATGGCTGACTCCTGAATGCAAACTGTCTCTTCCAGGCTGGAAAAGAAGGGGTCTGTGAAGACTGCGGGGTGGCTTTCCGAAGGGGCCGTGCCTAGGGCTTGTGGAAGTGGGCAGACTGAGGCCAGGTGCCTGCCTGGCCGGTTCTGAGATGGGCCTGGAAGCTGGACAGCCTGGTAGGGGGGATGCACAAAGGCCCGGAGTCTGGACACAACCTGCAGAGACCGCCATGTCCACTTAGTGGTACAAGAGCCGGAAGGAGCCCTGCTCAATGGGCAGGATTTCAAACAGGGAAGTGGGTCCGTGGAGACCACATGGGCCTGGGCTCAGCCTTGGCCCACCAGAGGGAGGGCTGTTTTTAGAGAAATGCTGGACCCGAGGGGAGTCAGGGGGCGCCTTTTGGAAGTGGGGCAGCTCTGACCGCGGCCCCGGTGCCGGACTCGACTTCCTTCCGATGGGTGCTGGTGGGCGGCCCAGTCCTCGCCACTGCCAGTCTGGCTGCGTCATGTTTGTTCCACGGCAGGCGCCTCATTAATGGGAGGTGTTCTCTCGTTCTGCCGTCGCAGAGAATGACCCCTGCCCTCTCCACAGTGTGCGGCTTTACAGATCTAGTTTCTGTTCCAGATGACTTGCTGAGCCAGCAATCTTGGCGAGGCTATTGAAACACGCCTTCCCCGGTTCCATATGTATGGGGATGCTAATTAACGAGGAGCAAACCTCTAAAAATTCAGTCCATGAGACCTCCAAAGTTTCAGCGCGTCTCCAAAGAGAAGCTGAGCCTTTTAAGACCCCAGTCTTCCCCGTCTTCCTCTGCTCCGTCAGACTGAGATTTCTGCCCCCTTCTCACCCACGACACTAACTTGTTCCCCTCCTGCCCATTATACACAGCTTGTGCCCTCCATAGCTTCTTTGATTCAAAGGCATTTCTCCTGGAGAGGGTTTGGTCACCATCTGTCACAGAGTTGGAGTTATTATGGCGACTTCCGCTAGCTTCCCAGCTCTTGGCCGGCTCAGTAACTAAATTACCAGGAGGAAGCGATGATTAGGGCTGGCGCAGCCCTACCAAAAGAGACTAGTCAACCTCTTGATTTAGCCAGGGATTGTGTCAAATACAACTGAATTAAATAGGGGGGATCCCGGCTTTGACGGCAGATGGCAATGAGATTTCTCCTTAAATACGCTTTGGACCAGCTCAGTCCTGCCCTCAGACAGTGCTCCCGGTGCCCTTCACAGCCCGATGCAAAACTTTCTGGGCGGATTGTTGTGCTCCTTGTTTAGTTGTTCATTTGGGTCCGGCCCTTCGTGAGGGTTTCTTGGCAAAGATGCCGAAGGGATTTGCCATTTCCTTTTCCAGATCCAGGCTTAGTTCACAGGCATTATTGCTAGGTCAGTAGGTCCTTTACAATCCAGCCAAATGGGCTTCCTGGTCTTCACACATGGCCTTTTAGCTCCTACCTCTGTGCTTTTCCCCAGTGGGCCCCAGTCTCCCCATCACCTCCGAGAGCCCCTCCTTAGAGCTCTTCAAATTCTGCTCAGATGCAGCCTCTTACTCGAAGACTTTCCTGACTGTTCCTGCCTCCCTCTACCCCCTCCTCAGCCGCTGCTGCCTCCCTCCCTTATATTTCTTTTGCATGTAGATTAAATTCATTGCACATGTGACTCTCTAAGTTCGCCTTGATATCATCAGAGCAGCATCTCCATAATACCTGGCAGGTGGTAGTAATAGATAGAGGAAGTTAGATCAGTGAAACGCCGGCCTTAAAGCCAAGGAAGGCCTGCTTCTGTCGCTGAGATCCTGGGCACCTCACCTCTCTCTGCCTCAGTTTCCTCAGTGTAAAATGGGGTTGTGTCATTGTGAGGGCCAGATGAGGTAAAAGCACTTTTTTCATCACCTGGCACATAAGAAGCGCTTAATACATTCTCATTTCCTTTCCCCTCCCTTCTCTCCACTGTTGAGTATGGTCCAAACATTCTTGTTGATTATGATTCCCTTTTGAAAATATATTTTATTTAATTCATCAAATATTTCTTATTAGATATGAAAATTAGCATTCACTTAAAAATGTGAGTTCCAAATTCTTTTTCTCCATCCCACTCTCCCTTCATCCCATCTGAAGGCAGGCAATATGGTAGTGACAATGCACGTGGAGTCATCCAAAACAGATTTCCACATCCGCCTTGTGGCACAGCCAAACAAACAGAAAAAAAAAAGTTCCAAAACTTCCCAGAGGTCACTAACATTTTCTTTGTAGATGGATAGAATTTTTAATCAGTGTCTTTTGGAATTATCTTGGATCATTGTCTTGCTCAGAGGAGCCAAGGCTTTTACAGTTGACGGTGAGTTTCATGCAGAATTTACTTGCACATTTTTTGGG